>NC_058090.1:11023991-11271289 GCF_014858855.1 Bufo gargarizans | reverse complement strand
CTCTGCCATGGCATTTATAAAGAGGAGCTTTTTCTAATTGTATTTTTTAGAGGCCAATTGTTCTCCCATTTCGTCCAAATTTCTAAGCCTTTCATTAACTGAGAGCAACAGTTTGCCAAATTCATATCATGTGAAAAAACGAAGAGGATCTCTAATGTGATGATGACATTTTCTGCAGCTGCAGCTCCAAATAAAAATAGGCAAAATAAAAATTGCATCTTGCTGATTTTTTTATAGCAGAAAAAAAACGTGAATTTCATGTAAATTAAGCAAAGTTCTGAAAACATATTGAAAAAAATTACCACAATGAGTATGTGAACAGGCATTAGAAATGCAGCTAATACTCCTAGATTAGATGGTAGTGCTGACTTTAGTTTTGGTAACATTTCTGGCTCTCATTATGGCTATGTACTGTGCACAACTGTAATCTATAACTAATATATTACTGTGATAATACTATCTTCTAGGTCCAAGAGTAAAACTACGATAATATTGCTTCTATGCACAAGAATATAACTACTAGAAAACTTCATATTATGTTCAAGAATATAACTACTATAATGATCTTTTTATTTAAAAACAGGCAACAAAATATACAATACATTTACAATAAAATCATAGAAAGAATAATATAAAGTTACATCACTTTGATAATAAACATCACAACGCATTATACAAATGCTGACACATGGATGTTCCTCCAGTACGTTATTGCAGTTATTTTCATGTTTTCTTATATATCATCTTCAGACTTTCCAGGATATATATAAGATTTTATCACAGGTCAGGAGCTCTCTGTTGATGACCAGGCAGCACGCGCACACACAGATGGTACATGGTCACACATTCACTACATACAGTGAACTTCTGCTGTATTGTCTGAGATCTGGGGGGAAGTCTCCATACAAGAGCTGATTATACGGCTGCCCCACTAGATGTGGTAAAGGGACAGTGACACGGCCTCCCATACCTGGACACTGAACGGACAGTCCAGTAGAAGATGCTCCATGGTCTCCAGTACCTGACGGCATTGCTCTCTAGGCAGGAACTTCTGGCACATTTCAACACTTTAGATTGTCCCTGAATAATTCTACCATGAAATGCCAGCCATGACACATCCTTCATGTGAGCGGGGACTTGGGGTCCTCCAGGATTTTACAGCTGTTTTACATCCAGGTTGGGGCGTTCCTCAGCTGAATATGGGCACTAAACTGAGATATCAGCAGGTTCTTATACATCTCTTTCCTACTGAACTGCTTTACCTCACCATATAAGATTTTCCATTTAATGATCTTGCTAATTACTTGTACCGCGTACCAGGAAACTTTATTCTTAATGCGCCCCGAGATCCTCTTAATGGGGTCGTCTACCGACCACACAGACACAAACTGCTGGATCTGGTTCTTAAACAGACTACGCCACAGCTTCAGCTCTGAACTCTTACAAAATGAGAAATTCTTCATCAGAAACGTTAGGTTAAAGAAGAGCTCTGGGCAGGGCATGGACAGGCCGCCCTCCTTCTGGGGGAGATAGACAATGTTCCTCCTGACTATATTCACCCTATTACCCCACAAGAAGTGGAAGAAGATATTGGTCAGTCTGGTAAGTAACTTATCGGGCACTGGGAACACTACACTGACATAGAGGAATAGCGGGAGCAGGAAGCTTTTCAGCAGGCGGATCTTCTCCTGATAAGTCAGCTTCCAGTGTCTCCAGCACTGCACCTTCTGCTCAGACACTGCCAGCTTCTCCTCCCAGTTCACCTTCCCGTCACCTACAGTTCCAAACTGAACCCCTGAATCTTGTCCTGCACTGTTCTAAAGGGCACTGAGAAGACCCCACGGTCACCCCCCAGCCACAACGCCTCGCTCTTATCCATATTCACAGCAGAATTCGACACTTGAGAGAAAGCTGCTATCTCCTGTTGTAGGGCCGCACAGTCCTCACTAAACGAGACCAGAACCATCACATCGTCCGCATAAGCACAGAACTTTATGTCCACTATTTTACTCTGTAGTGACATTCCAACCCCAAGAGATTTCTATTATCATGCAATTTCTTAAAAAAGGATCCAGACTGAAGACGTACAATAATGGGCTTAGAGGGCAGCCCTGCCTTACACCAGACATGATCCTAAAGGGTCCTGCCAAGTGACCATTAATCAGAGGCTGGCTTACTGCCTCCTTATAGAGAACCTGCAGCCATTGTACGAAGCGTGCAGGAAGACCATACTCCATCAACACCTGGTACAGGTAGTCATGATGGACTCAAGGACTGTCAAAGGCCTTGCTCTGGTCTAACCCCACCACATATGCTCCTTCACTGTGCTGCCTGATGTATATCACCGCTTCCCTCACCAGCAGCAATCAGTCCTCTATAGTCCGGCCTTTCACACCACACGTCTGATTAGAGATGATCAGGTCATCTGCCAACGTACTCAGCCTGTGATCAGTGGAGTAACTACCGGGGAAGCGGCTGCTTCGGGGCCCGGAGCCCCGGCAGCGTGTGTGACAGTTTATTTTCAAGGTTGTTAAATAGGATCGATTCTTGTCTTAATGTTCAGGACCCTTCACAGCAGCAGCGGACCAGGCCCCCTCGCTAATGTGATCTAATCTTACTGTCTCCTGAAGTGTCTGGGATTCAAACCCACAACCTCCAATGTATCAGAGGCAAAGCATTTACCCACACAGCCATAAGGGCTGCCATTGCCACTGAAAAAATATGAAACTTCTACTGTTATAGCTGGCTAAGTGTACATCTATACACATGACAGCTGGCCCAACACACCCAGCTCTGCTATATCTCTATATATGATAGCTGCCCCAGCACACCCAGCTCTGCTACATCTAATACACATGGCAGCTGCACAAGCACACTCAGCTCTACTATATCTCTATATATGACAGCTGCCCCAGCAAACCCAGCTCTGCTACATCTATACACATGACAGCTGCCCAAACACACCCAGCTCTGCTACATCTATACACATGACAGCTGCCCCAGCACACTCAGTTTTGCTATATCTCTATATATCTATCTACTGTATAGCAATACTTAGAGATATATAGATGTAACAGAGCTGGGGCAGCAGAGCTGGGGCAGCTGTCATATATAGAGATATAGTAAAGCTGAGTGTGCTGGTGCAGCTGTCATGTGTATAAGATGTAGCAGAGCTGGGTGTGCTGGGGCAGCTATCATATATAGAGATATAGCAGAGCTGAGTGTGCTGGGACAGCTGTCATATAGAGATATAGCAGTGCTGGGTGTGTTGGGGCAGCTGTCATGTGTATAGATGTACAGCAGAAGTCTCATATTTTTTCAGTCAGCAGCAAGGCAGCTCTTGTGGTCTTGTGGTTAGGTGCTTTGCCTCTGATACAGACGCTTGTGGGTTCGAATCCCAGCAGAAACTATTCTGAAATACACAAGCACTTGACTCCATATATGGACATACAGGGCGGGGGGACACAGGAAGAGGCTGCATCACATCGCTGTGACATGGAGGGTAAGTATAAGTGTAGTAATTATTATTTTAATACCAGACTGTTACCTGGGCCATGGGGGGAGCCGGGGAGGCCACTTGATACTGGCACGATGAGGGAGGGGGATTGGCACCTGATACTGGCACATGGGGGGGGGAGAGGCAACCTGATACTGGCACATGTGGGGGGGGAGAGAGGTTGGCACCTGAATGTACTGGGCACAGGGGGGGTGGAGAGGCACTTGATACTGGCACATGGGAGGGGGGGTTTGGCACTATGATACTGGACAATCATGGGGGAGGGAGGCACTTGATACTGGCACTTTTTTGGGGGGGAGATGGCACTATGATACTGGGACATGGGGGGATAAGAGAGGCAATTGATTCTGGCACGTGGGGGGGAGTTGTCACTTGCTACTGGCACATGGGTGGGTTTGGCACTATGATACTGGCACATGGGGGGGAGAGGCACTTGATACTGCCACTTTTTTTGGGGGGGAGATGGCACTATGATACTGGGACATGGGGGGGAAGAGAGAGGCACTTGATACTGGCACATGGGGGGGTTGGCACTATGATACTGGCACATGGGGGTTGGGAAGAATAGAGGCACTTGATACTGGCACATTGGGGGGGGGAGATGGCACTATGATACTGGGACATGTGGGGGGGAGGAGAGAGGCACTTGATACTGGCATATGATGGGGGGGCATCTATGGGGACACTTACTGGCACATTATTGGGGGGCATTATGGGGGACTCTAGGCCAGAAGCCTATCAGAGGCCAGACACTGAGGGGCATCTACTGGGGCACTATATATGGGGCATTTTATACTGGTACATTATGTGGGGCACTAACAGGAAGGGGGAGAGGAGCACTATGGGGGAATTTACTGGGGGCACTATATAGGGGTATTTTATACTGGGACATTATGGGGGCACTATAGGGACATTAGCTCAACTGGGGGCATTACAAGGGGGTATTTTTTGCACTGTCACAATATAAGGAGAATTATTTCTACTGGGGGGGGCATTATGGTGGGCTTTTTTACTCCCCCATGGTATGACCCCCTAGTAGAAGCACCAGCCTCTCAACTACTATAATGCTGCTCCTATGTACAAGAATAGAACTACTATAATACTTATCCTATGTACAAGAATATAACTACTATAATACTGCCTCCTATGTACAAGAATATAACTACTATAATACTGCCTCCTATGTACAAGAATATAACTACTATAATACTGCCCCTATGTACAATAATATAACTACTATAATACTGCCCCTATGTACAAGAATATAACTACGGTAATACTGCCTCCTATGTACAAGAATATAACTACTATAATACTGCCTTCTATGTACAAGAATATAACTACTATAATACTGCCTCCTATGTATACGAATATAACTACTATAATACTGCTCCTATGTACAAGAATATACCTGCTATAATACTGCTCCTATGTATAAGAATATAACTACTATAATACTGCTCCTATGTATAAGAATATAACTACTATAATACTGCTCCTATGTACAAGAATATAACTATATAATACTGCTCCTATGTACAAGAATATAACTACTATAATACTGCCTCCTATGTACAAGAATACAACTACTATAATACTGCCTCCTATATACAAGAATATAACTGCTATAATACTGCTCCTATGTACAAGAATATAACTACTATAATACTGCTCCTATGTATAAGAATATAACTACTATAATACTGCTCCTATGTACAAGAATATAACTATATAATACTGCTCCTATGTACAAGAATATAACTACTATAATACTGCTCCTATGTACAAGAATATAACTATATAATACTGCCTCCTATGTACAGGAATATAACCACCATAGAACCTTTATTATTTATAACTTTCTTATAGTAGTAGTATTTCTGAGAGTGTTTCATGTGTTATGATACTGCTGGTTGGTTTCTACATTGGTTAATTGTTCTGTACACTCTATTCTGTGTAATATGCGGTAAAATGATATGGATTTTTCCAGAATAGTATGCAGTGCTATCTCCCGGGGTTTGTTCGTGTAGTTTTGTCTAGGTGAGAAGATGTACAATATAAAAAGGTCAATACACGAATCCCATACACAGATGGCAGCGCTCCTGGGACCAGATTCTGTGCCAATATTTATTGACAGAATGCTCTCCCTCTTTATTAGCTGGGCCGTGTATGATAACAGTGGCTTAGTCAGCGCTGCAGATATCCTGTTTACTGTATACATGAGATATACTATGAGGAATGGACATTATTTATTATTTCATGTTAACTATTTGATGTTTCTTTTACAGGAACTCTTCTATCTATCTATTTATCTATTTATTCAACTTTTCTTTTGTTTCCCTGTGTAATTAACAATGAAATGCTACAAAAAATACTGTTATCTATCTATCTATCTATTTTTTTTATCTATCTAAAGCAAAAATCTGGCAGCACTAAATCCAAAATAAAATGAACAAAATAGGTGTACCCCTGAGGGGACTAGACTATTGCCCAGTATACAAAATAGCAAAACTGTCACGAAGCCCACCTGCCAAAAAAGGAATACCAACAGAAACCCCTCACAAATGTGGAAGGACCCGTCTTATAGACCCCCCTATACCTCGGGGGCTTCCATTGGTGTTCCTTCTTTGGCAGGTGGGCTACACTCCAGTTTTGGGGTGGGAGCGCTCAAGCCCCCACTGCTTCGGGGACAGCTGACAAGTGTTGGTGGCATCAGCTGGTTATGTGGGCAGGAAGTGCCTCAGGTGATCCCTGTTTGGTCCGGTAACTTACAAGTCTAGGTAAGTTGACCTAATACCATTGATGGTTGCTTGCCCATCTGATTGATGACGATGCTATTTCTTTCTATTATTTTGCGCAGTTTATATTTTGCTTTGGGCTTCTTATGCCCTCTTCCAATATGGCCTTCGGACATTTACTTCAATACCCGGCATGTCACGCATGCACGTATCACATAGATGATTCCTCTGCTCCCGTATACTGACTCACGTACAACGCCGAAGTATGGCGCTTCTTGTGTATTGATGCACACACCCTGGGGGTCATCTTCTGTTCATCACACAGGACTACACTGCCTACGCTTGTTCACTCACAGGTGACACCTTTGCGGCTGATTTATTATATTATGTATTGTTGCAATATCGTATATATTTTTATGAACACAATGAACTTTAACACTATCATGTATGCAATTTTACTGATACTTTATGGATTTGTTTATGCGTATATTGCACTTTGGCACCTTTGTTGGACATAATTATGATGTCATCATGGTACTTGATTAATTATGTATTGCACATGCACTTTGGCTATATAAAGATGGTTTTGTCACACCCACTTTGCTTGAGAAAGGCTCTAATATTGAGCCGAAACGTCGCGGCCACATGGGTGAATAAACGCTTTATTTGTTTTTACTAATTATTGAGTGTGCTGCCTATTTACCTATTTTTTACATTTTGGACATTGGTCTAGTTCCATTGGGCTTGCACCTCACTTTTTGCTTTTCTATACTGCTTCTGGTGCTGCCATTTTGCATTATCTATCTATCTATCTATCTAAAACACAGAAAAAACAGAAGCATTGTCATTTAAAGGAAATGAGAGCAATCATCAGGAACTACAAGCAAAAGGTCTACTAGATACAAAAAAATATAAAAATATACTCTAAGATAAGGTGAAAGGGGTTTTGGACCCACACGTTTCCCCAGACAATGAGGGCTTTGTCAAGCTTAATCATCAAGCTTTTATAGATCTAACAATTATCTATCTATTTGAACCTGCGGAAACTACAGAGGTAATGATTGTGTTATATCACATTTAATGCAATTGTAAAAATGATGTGATATTGTAGAAACTTTATTCGAATTTATTTAAAATTAAAACAGCATAACTATCTATCTATCTATCTATCATATATGTATCTACCTATCTATCTACATATCTCTAGCTATCTATTCTATTATCTATCTATATCTCTAGTATCTATTTATCTATCTATCTATCTATATATCATCTATACATCATAATTTATCTTTAATACAATTTATCAATAGATGTGAGGAATATGGATTAATATTTACTGTCAGCCATGTCATCACACCCCCACTTGCTGACAGATAGCGGAGGTAGTGAACTCCACAGGGGAGCCCTGCTTCAAAGCCCACATATAATATGTGATGAATACCACACCTCGTACCTGCTTGACATCAACTACTTCGAGCTCACGAGACGCGGTATTGTCCCTGGTTACCAAAAACGTGAAGTTACACCCTCCAGAGGAGCACGCATGGTAAGCCGTGCGATGCCAGATGATGTTGGTCACTGCTCGGCCAGGACGACAGAATTAGGGAGCAGGTCACCTCCTAACGCATCCCTAACCTGACCCTGACTCCTAACCATATGAGCCAACCCTGATGGTGGGAGGGCTCATACACCGGAACCTAATATTCCCTTCTAGCCCTCAGGATTGCCCTGGAACAAGGAGCAGGGTAAGACGACCTGGCACAGAGGAACAGGAGTCTCACTGGCCAAGTTGCAAGATGAAGGGGTACAAAAACAGACCTATGGATATGGCAGGTGAACTGCACTAGTTCCACCTATCTGCCACAGCCTTGCTGACTGGATCCCTGTGCTGACACGCTGATGTCCACACCATACTTAAATGGACACAGCCAACACACATACACACGCACACACACAGGAACCCAGATCCATAGCTGCATTAAAAAATAAAAGGAATACAACATCAACTGAACATATAAACATCTATGACCACAAGGGTGGCCCTCACTGGCAGATGGTATAAAGTAGGAGGACGACTCCAGCAGACCATGGCTGAAGTACCCCTCTGACTACTGCTCTCAGCTGAGGCTATATAGGCCCAAGTAGCCACACCCACACAGACACACCCAGTGTTCACACACACAGAAGGGATTTAACCCTTCCTACACCAGGCATTAGAAAACAGCCACATAAAGGGGAAGTGAACAAACACCTATCACACAGCAGCTGTTACTGCCGGCAACGACATGTGTGGCAACTATGTCCTGGGAGCCAGCCAGAAGGCAGAGACACTGCCACCACATGTACACAAAGAACACGTTGCCGCAGACAACCGCAAGTGACGGAACAACACAGGATAAAAGGCACACCTATAAAGAGAGGTTGCCAGGTGCAACCGCATGCACATAGCAACAAGCAGCCTAGCACAGCTCAGGCTGCTATACTGACAATAACAACATGTTGCCAGCGGCAACCACAAGTGAGGCAACATACTAGTGGCTTTCACGTGTGGTTGAACAAAAAAACCAGACCGCAGGCAACAGCCTGCGGTACAGGAGTCACGACCATGACCATGGTCGTGAAAGCTCCAAACTGGACCCCTGGGGCTTTCTTCCTTGCCAGCTGACACTCAGATGGCTGGGGGGTGGAAACTTATTTTGCATGTATACTGATGAACCTGCCAAGAGGTGAATCAAATGACAATCAGGGCTGGGGGCTTTGAAGCAGGGCCCTCCTGTGGAGTTCACTACCTCCGCTATCTGTCAGCAAGTGGGGGTGTGAGAACACAATAGGTTTTGTACCTGGAAACATTTTCATAAAGTTTGACTTTTTAAACTGCTACTTTTATGTAATTTTCATTGAATAAGAATAATATTATGTCTCCCCACTCTCATCCACTGTTCGCAGTTCTTTCTCAATCTGTTTTCTAACTCAGTCTCTTTGAACATTATTGTAACCTGAAGGGTTACCAACTGCAAGTTCTAAAGTTATAAGTTCTAAAGTTTTCACAAAAAAATCATTATTACAGTAAAATATTCCAAAAATGTATATTTCTCAATTTATTTTTATTTTTCTTTCTAAATGTCCACAAGTGACGGTGGCTCGGTTCAGATATCTCCTCCATGCTGTGCTTATTTATTGGACAAACACTAAAAATAAATATTAAACTAGTTTGGAAAATTCCAGAAACACATACAGCAGCAGAAGAGGGGAATTCAGGCCGTTGCATTCCTGTCACATTCAGAAGCGGATACATCCAGCTTAAAGATTTATAGCAGTGCAGAGATTAATACACTCACTATCATTCTCTGCCAGATAAACTTGGGCCAATATCAGCAAACTAACAATTGGCCTATGCAATACAAGATCAGGTAAAGAAGACTCAGAGCGGAATTGAATATATTTTTTAATTCCCTTGTTTTCTCTTTCTTAAAAAATAATATAATCACGTATAAAAACAAATGAAACTGAACTACAGTGAAATGTTACACCAGGGGCTGCGCTTTAAGAATGTATATACTATTTGTACTTTTTGTGTGTCGTGTGTACATTGAAGCAATTTTGGTTACAAAATTATGCAGGAATGTACCGGTAGTAAACATTAATGTAATGTTAAATGCCCTTTTACTGCACATATCGGTGGGAAAAAGTACTATGGAGGAAGAAGAAGGATGATCACTTGACCCTGAGAGGATTGGGGCGAGGGCTTCAGTTGTCCCTTATCATTGAGGAGAAAGAGGATGAGATTGTGGATTGGATGGCTCACTCCTCCTTTCAGTCACAGCAGGATAATGTGGAGTTGACTTTGGAGATTGACACAGTGCTCTGAAGGCAGGGGTTCACAGAGTTCCTCCTGCCCATCTGTCACCGCCACTTCTGTGAGAAGATCTGACAGATGTCCTTTTCTACCTCTAGCATGATGTTCTTTGTTTTGGTTTCACTTTGTCATCTCATTTCCTTCTCCCAGGTGTCACCTATTTAGACTAATCCTCTTTCCTTTATATTCCCTCCCATACTGCCTCACTTTGCGGTTTATACTACTTCCTGGATTGAAAGTGTTCAATGCTGGAGACTTCTGTTGCTGCTTGTTCAGATAAGTCCTTTCATGTATTGTGTTTTCTTGCTGGCTTGATTCTAGGTGACCCTGACTCCCTCCGTATTAAGTGCAGGGAGCCGGTGGTCGTGTCCCCTCACCATTATAGGGTTTTCAGGTGTCAGACAGTCTAGGTACGAGGGCATGGAATCGTCTAACTCTGAGACCCTTGTATGTGCTTTGCAGTCAGGGTGAGCTCTTAGGGTTTTATAGGGGTCACCTTTATGCTCCTTAGTTTGGGATCAAGCCAGTCAGATGTTTATCTATAACTTCCAGCTATCTGCAACATCATCCGTGACATCATCCTCCTTGCAGCCCCAGGGAAGGCTTTCACTGGAGTCCTCTCTATCTTCAATGACACTTCCTACTGGGGCATCTTCCTTTTCCCTAAGAAGTGGCAAGAAAATCCTACCACTCCCTACAGAAGAAAATCAAGAGACTCACATATAGTGCCATACAAAACCACAGCAGTGTGCAAGATCGGCAGGATAAAAATAATCTGTGGGAGTTTAAACAGAAATATAGGTACCAATATATATTGCAACACACGGGGGGGTATCACCGGATTCTTTGGGAAAATGCCACTGGCCAGCATTTCCAGTAAGAATAAGACTGTCCTCCATCCCCTGTCATCGTGGCAGCCAACCCACATCCCAAAGCAATACATATCCTTGTCATCATCAGCTTCTTTTCCAGCTAATATTCCTCCTCCTCTTTGTTTTCCACTCAATCCTGAGTAGTGTTGGGCGAGCATGCTCGGCTGAACACCATTTTGACTCGAGTCTCCTCCCCACACATTTGTTGGATGCTACGCAACCAATAAACATGTGGGGAAGTACTGGCACCCACCGTAATGCCATAGCCATGTTGGTTACTGGCATTACAGTGATTGGCTGTCCGGAAAGCATCATTGGGTGCTATATAGCACCCAATGACACGTGGTTCAGCTCTGTCTTAGTCAGGGAGAGCTGCAGCAGAAGGGACAGATAGTGTAGGGACAGGAATAGTTTGTTTTTTTCAGGCAGGGTTTACTGTTGAAAGGTGTTAGAGACTCAAAAGTCCTTTTAGGACTATTGTTTTATCTGGCTGCAATATATATTATTAGTGCAACCTGCGCCAAATTGCTTCAATTGTTTGGCCACTGCTGACAGTGACACAACCTTTGCTACATCTGTTGTGTTACATTTGCACATTTAAAATATCTGTGAAATTCAGTGTAACTTTTTCACCGCTGATGACAGCGACATTACCTGAGTTATATCTCCTGTATAACGTTTGCGCATCCTAAATATCTGTGACAATGTATCTGTAATTTTTTTGCACATACACCTACAGAACCTGCGCTACTGTATGTGTGACACACTTGCAAACATATATACTATTTAATATGCTCAAGGCGAGCATTAAGGGACAAGGAAGTGGCCATGCTGCTGAATGTGAGGCCGTGGCCCTGGGTGCTGTGAAACTGTGCCTGCTGCCAGAACACAAGAAACACACTCATCCACGATACCTAGCTTCATGTCCCAGTTTGCAAGGCGGCGCAGGACACCACTCTCGAATAGGGATGAGCGAACTCGAACTGTATAGTTCGGGTTCGTACCGAATTTTGGGGTGTCCGTGACACGGACCCGAACCCGGACATTTTCGTAAAAGTCCGGGTTCGGTGTTCGTCGCTTTCTTGGCGCTTTTGTGACGCTTTCTTGGCGCTTTTTGAAAGGCTGCAAAGCAGCCAATCAACAAGCGTCATACTACTTGCCCCAAGAGGCCGTCACAGCCATGCCTACTATTGGCATGGCTGTGATTGGCCAGAGCACCATGTGACCCAGCCTCTATTTAAGCTGGAGTCACATAGCGCCGCCCGTCACTCTGCTCTGATTAGCGTAGGGAGAGGTTGCGGATGCGACAGTAGGGCGAGATTAGGCAGATTAACTCCTCCAAAGGACTTGACTTGATTAATCGATCGATCTGCAGCTGTGCATCATTGAGCTGCTGAAATTCAAATGCTCACTCACTGTTTTTAGGCTGCCCAGACCGTTTGTCAGTCACTTTTTTCTGGGGTGATCGGCGGCCATTTTGTGTCTTGTGCGGTGCTGCGACCAAGTGCATCCAAGCTGCGACCAAGTGCATTTAACCCTCAATGGTGTGGTTGTTTTTTGGCTAAAGCCTACATCAGGGTGAAGCTGTCACAACAAGTGCATTTAACCAGCAATAGTCTGTTTATTTTTTGGCCATATACTACATCAGGGGCAAGCTGCGCCTGTCACCAAGTGCATTTAACCCTCAGTAGTGTGGTTGGTCAAGCTATCACACCAAGTGCATTTAACCAGCAATAGTCTGTTCATTTTTTGGCCATATACTAAATCAGGGGCAAGCTGCGCCCGTCACCAAGTGCATTTAACCAGCAATAGTCTGTTCATTTTTGGCCATATACTACATCAGGGGCAAGCTGCGCCCGTCACCAAGTGCATTTAACCCTTAGTAGTGTGGTTGGTCAAGCTATCACACCAAGTGCATTTAACCAGCAATAGTCTGTTCATTTTTTGGCCATATACTACATCAGGGGCAAGCTGCGCCCGTCACCAAGTGCATTTAACCCTCAGTAGTGTGGTTCGTCAAGCTGTGACACCAAGTGCATTTAACCAGCAATAGTCTGTTCATTTTTTGGCCATATACTACATCAGGGGCAAGCTGCGCCCGTCACCAAGTGCATTTAACCAGCAATAGTGTGGTTATTTTTTGGCCATATCCCAGTCTAATTCTGTCACTAAATCCATACCGGTCACCCAGCGCCTAAATACTAGGCCTCAAATTTATATCCCGCTAAATCTCTCGTTACCGCTGTCCTGTTGTGGCTGGGAAAGTTATTTAGTGTCCGTCAAAGCACATTTTTTGTTCTGGGTTGAAGTACAATTCCCAATTTAGCAATTTCATAATTTAGTGGTTCCTGCTATATCAGAGCTATTTGAAATCTATCCCTAAAAGGGTATATAATATTCAAGGTGCACATAGGGTCATTCAGAATAACTTCACACACACGCTACTGTGCATTTCCAAGTCTAATTCTGTCGCTAAATCCATACCGGTCACCCAGCGCCTAAATACTAGGCCTCAAATTTATATCCTGCTAAATCTCTCGTTACCGCTGTCCTGTTGTGGCTGGGAAAGTTATTTAGTGTCCGTCAAAGCACATTTTTTGTTCTGGGTTGAAGTACAATTCCCAATTTAGCAATTTCATAATTTAGTGGTTCCTGCTATATCAGAGCTATTTGAAATCTATCCCTAAAAGGGTATATAATATTCAAGGTGCACATTGGGTCATTCAGAATAACTTCACACACACACGCTACTGTGCATATCCCAGTCTAATTCTGTGTCACGGCTGTTTGAGGATAACAAGAGCAAACACAGTGAAAAGAGCTACTGACCGGACCCAAACTAGGGAAGATAAGGGGTGACCCCTGTCAGACCCTCAAAGCTCTCCCTATGCTGCTAAAGCACATGCCTGGATCCAAATGGTGGAAGGAGGCATGCCCGCGTACCTCAGACTGATGGCCACTGTAACCCCTACAATAGTGGAAGGGGCACGGCCACCGGTGCCCTACTCAGTATATGGAGGGAACCGTGGCCACCTCAGATCCAGTCAGAAAATAATCAGGTAAACAACAATATCTGCACACTTAGCTGAAGGAGATGCAGCCGCAGAGAAGACGGATCCAAGGACAGCTGGCAATATCCGGAGTGCTTGCTGCAGCAGAAACCAGGTCCAGTGAACTGATAGCTTACAAGTGAAGTTACTCAAGCCAGAGCTACAACTGAAATGAGAAATATAATCCACGCCCTGCAACAGGAGGAGGGGTGATTTAAAGGCAGGAAAATCAACTGCAGGAGAAACAGCTGAGAGTAAAGACCTCATCACAGGGGCGGAGAAACAGAACAGTGAGAACACCTCCAAGCTCTAAGTGACATCATCGCAGGGGTGGAGATACAGAGCTGTGAGAACTTCTCAAAGCTCTGGTAGTGACAGTACCCCCCCCTCTACGGGTGGACTCCGGACACCCAGGACTCACCTTCCCAGGATGAGCCCTATGAAATGCCCTGATGAGGCGAGTGGCTTTAATGTCCGACACCGGAACCCACATCCTCTCCTCAGGACCATAACCCTTCCAATGAACGAGGTACTGAAGAGAACCGCGGACAATGCGAGAGTCCACAATTCTGGAAACCTCAAACTCCAGATTGCCATCAACCAAAATCGGAGGAGGAGGCAAAGAGGAGGGTACCGGGGGCTGGACATATGGTTTTAAGAGAGATCTGTGAAATACATTATGTATCTTCCAAACCTGTGGAAGATCAAGACGGAAGGCAACCGGATTGATGACTGACAAAATTTTATAAGGCCCAATAAACTTGGGACCCAATTTCCAGGAGGGAACCTTCAGTTTAATATTTTTAGTAGACAACCACACCAGATCACCCACATTCAGGTCCGGACCAGGCACACGTCTCTTATCAGCCACACGCTTATACTTCTCACTCATCTTTCTAAGATTACTCTGAATCTTTTGCCAAATGGTAGACAAAGACGAGGAAAATCTCTCCTCCTCAGGTAAACCCGAAAGAGCCCCTCCCGAGAATGTCCCAAACTGCGGATGGAACCCATATGCACCAAAGAATGGTGACTTATCAGAAGATTCCTGACGACGGTTGTTCAAAGTAAACTCAGCAAGAGGGAGTAAAGAACACCAATCCTCCTGGTTCTCTGCCACAAAACAGTGCAAATATGTCTCCAGATTCTGATTGAGGCGCTCAGTCTGACCATTCGACTGCGGGTGAAAAGCAGAAGAGAAGGACAGCCGAACCCCCAGGCGAGAACAGAAAGCCTTCCAGAACCTGGACACAAACTGCGAGCCTCTATCGGAAACAATATCAGAGGGAATGCCATGCAATTTAACAATATGGTCGATAAAAGCTTGCGCCAACGTTTTAGCATTGGGTAAACCAGGGAAAGGAACTAAATGAGCCATCTTGCTAAAACGGTCCACGACCACCAGGATCACCGACTTCCCCGAGGAACGAGGAAGATCCGTGATAAAGTCCATGGACAGGTGTGTCCAAGGACGGGAAGGTATGGGTAACGGGAGAAGGGAACCTGAAGGTCGTGAACGAGGGACCTTAGCGCGAGCGCACGTCTCACAAGCAGCCACAAAACCCTCCACCGACTTACGAAGAGCCGGCCACCAAAATCTCCGAGCAATGAGATCAACCGTGGCTCTACTCCCGGGGTGACCAGCAAGAACCGTATCATGATGCTCCTTAAAGAGTTTGTGACGTAGCTCAGGAGGCACAAACAACTTCCCGGAAGGACAACGGGCAGGTGCCTCAGTCTGGGCAGCCTGGACCTCGGCCTCCAAATCGGAATAAAGAGCAGAAACAACTACCCCCTCCGCCAAAATGGGACCCGGGTCCTCGGAGTTTCCTCCTCCCGGAAAACAGCGAGAGAGAGCATCAGCCTTCACATTTTTGATCCCAGGGCGGAATGTAACGACAAAATTGAATCTGGAGAAGAACAGAGACCATCTGGCCTGTCTCGGATTCATACGCCTGGCCGACTCCAAGTATGCCAGATTCTTATGGTCGGTAAAAACGGTGACAGGGTGCCTGGCCCCCTCCAACCAATGACGCCATTCCTCGAAAGCCAACTTGATGGCCAACAACTCCCTATCTCCCACATCATAGTTTCTCTCTGCCGGGGAGAGTTTTTTAGAGAAAAAGGCACAGGGTCGCCATTTGGCAGGAGAAGGGCCCTGGGACAAAACTGCACCCACACCCACCTCGGAAGCATCCACCTCAACAATAAAAGGTAAGGAAACATCGGGATGCACCAAGATGGGAGCAGACGCAAAACTCTCTTTAATCTTAGAAAAGGCTGCAAGCGCCTCCTCCGACCAAGAGGAAAAATCCGCCCCCTTTTTTGTCATGTCAGTAAGGGGTTTGACAACAGAGGAATAATTCAAAATGAACTTTCTGTAGTAGTTAGCAAAACCCAGAAAGCGCATCAATGCCTTCTGATTCTCAGGAAGCTCCCACTCAAGTACAGCACGGACCTTCTCAGGATCCATGCGAAAACCAGAAGCAGAGAGGAGAAAACCAAGAAATTGAATCTCCGATACCATAAAAAGACATTTCTCTAGCTTGGCATACAGTTTATTCTCCCGCAGTATCTGCAGAACCTAAAAAAGATGATCCTGATGGGTCTGAACATCAGGGGAAAAAATCAAAATATCGTCAAGATACACCAAAACAAATTTCCCCATTAAGTGGTAGAAAATACTATTAACAAAATGCTGAAAGACGGCCGGAGCATTCATCAGGCCGAAAGGCATAACGAGATTCTCGAAATGCCCGTTAGGGGTATTAAAAGCCGTTTTCCATTCATCCCCCTCTCTGACCCTGACCAGGTTGTACGCGCCTCTCAGATCCAATTTGGAAAACACCTTGGCTCCAACAATTTGGTTGAAGAGGTCCGGGATCAGAGGAAGGGGATAGGGATCGCGAATCGTGATACGGTTCAGCTCCCTAAAATCTAAGCAAGGTCTCAGAGAGCCATCTTTTTTTTTAACAAAAAAAAAACCCGCGGCAACAGGTGACTTTGAGGGACGAATATGCCCCTTCTCGAGACTCTCGGAGATATAGGTTCGCATTGCGATTCTTTCCGGTTGTGAGAGATTGTAGAGGCGTGCTTTTGGCAGCTTGGCGCCGGGAATGAGGTTAATGGGACAGTCAAACTCCCGGTGAGGAGGTAGCTCCTGAACACCGCTCTCGGAAAACACGTCCGAGAAATCAGAGAGAAATGATGGCACAGTTTTAGTAGACACCTCTGCAAAAGTCGCTGTGAGACAATTCTCTCTACAAAAGTCACTCCACTCATTTATTTGCCTTCCTTGCCAATCAATGGTGGGGTTATGTCTAGTGAGCCAGGGTAACCCCAAAACTAGAGGAGAAGGCAATCCGTTAAGGACAAAACAAGATATCTCCTCCACATGAGTGTCACCTACAGCTAGCCGGATATTGTGAACAATGCCTTTCAGAGATCTCTGCGAGAGTGGAGCAGAGTCAATGGCAAAAACAGGTATATCCTTTTCCAATGTGCAAACCTGAAAACCATGCATGGCTACAAATTGAGTGTCAATAAGATTGACGGCCGCTCCACTATCGACAAAAATCTCACAAGAAATGACTTTGCTCTCTAGCGCCACCCTGGCAGACAGGAGAAAACGGGAACTGCAGGTCAGAGGAAAAGCATCAATTCCCACATCAAGTTTGCCCAAAGTAGCAGATGAAGTAGAACTTGATGATCTACCTCTTGAGGTTTTTCTCTTATTATCGCTCTTAGTACAGTTCAGGAATCTCCTAGACGGACAAACATTTGCCAAATGACCTATGCCCCCACAGCAAAAACACACCATATTCTGAGGACTAAATCCTCTTTTATCAGGGGCAAGTCGGCCTAGCTGCATGGGCTCCTCCTCAGAGGGGAGCGAGACAGGATGAGGCCCCTGCACACTGAATGAGTCCGCACCATTGCCCCAAGACTGACAATGGCTGGACAGAGAGGTCTTGTTTCTTTCTCTTAGACGTCTGTCAAGGCGTACCGCCAATGACATGGCAGACTCTAAGGACGTTGGTCTCTCATGGAAAGCAAACGCATCTTTCAATCTCTCTGAGAGACCATGACAGAACTGACTCCGGAGTGCAGCATCATTCCAACCTGAATCAGCTGCCCATCTCCGAAATTCAGAACAATAAAGCTCCGCAGACAGTTTGTTCTGGCATAAAGCACGTAAGTTCGATTCGGCCAGAGCAACACGATCTGGGTCATCATATATTTGCCCCAGGGCCACAAAAAATCTTTCCACGGATCGAAGGGAGGGATCCCCTGATGGCAGCGAAAAAGCCCAAGTCTGAGCATTGCCCCTGAGCAGGGAGATGACAATCCTCACCCTCTGTTCCTCATTACCAGAGGAAAGGGGACACAAGCAAAAATGGAGTTTGCATGCCTCTCTGAAGCGAACAAAATTCTCACTGCCCCCGGAGAACGTCTCCGGAAGTGAGACCTTTGGCTCGCAACAGACTCCATGAGCCGGAGCAGAGCCTAATGCTTGTAACTGAGTCATAGATTGACGGAGATCCGGTACTTCCAAAGAAAGACCCTGCATGCGGTCAACCAGGCCAGAAAGCGGATCCATGTCAAAAAAGGACGGTTTTGGTGGATTATAATGTCACGGCTGTTTGAGGATAACAAGAGCAAACACAGTGAAAAGAGCTACTGACCGGACCCAAACTAGGGAAGATAAGGGGTGACCCCTGTCAGACCCTCAAAGCTCTCCCTATGCTGCTAAAGCACATGCCTGGATCCAAATGGTGGAAGGAGGCATGCCCGCGTACCTCAGACTGATGGCCACTGTAACCCCTACAATAGTGGAAGGGGCACGGCCACCGGTGCCCTACTCAGTATATGGAGGGAACCGTGGCCACCTCAGATCCAGTCAGAAAATAATCAGGTAAACAACAATATCTGCACACTTAGCTGAAGGAGATGCAGCCGCAGAGAAGACGGATCCAAGGACAGCTGGCAATATCCGGAGTGCTTGCTGCAGCAGAAACCAGGTCCAGTGAACTGATAGCTTACAAGTGAAGTTACTCAAGCCAGAGCTACAACTGAAATGAGAAATATAATCCACGCCCTGCAACAGGAGGAGGGGTGATTTAAAGGCAGGAAAATCAACTGCAGGAGAAACAGCTGAGAGTAAAGACCTCATCACAGGGGCGGAGAAACAGAACAGTGAGAACACCTCCAAGCTCTAAGTGACATCATCGCAGGGGTGGAGATACAGAGCTGTGAGAACTTCTCAAAGCTCTGGTAGTGACATTCTGTCACTAAATCCATACCGGTCACCCAGCGCCTAAATACTAGGCCTCAAATTTATATCCCGCTAAATCTCTCGTTACCGCTGTACTGTTGTTGCTGGGCAAGTTATTTAGTGTCCGTCAAAGCACATTTTTTGTTCTGGGTTGAAATACAATTCCCAATTTAGCAATTTCATAATTTAGTGGTTTCTGCTATATCAGAGCTATTTGAAATCTATCCCTAAAAGGGTATATAATATTCAAGGTGCACATAGGGTCATTCAGAATAACTTCACACACCCGCTACTGTGCATTTCCAAGTCTAATTCTGTCACTAAACCCATACCTGTCACCCAGCGCCTAAATACTAGGCCTCGAATTTATATCCCGCTAAATCTCTCGTTACCGCTGTCCTGTTGTGGCTGGGAAAGTTATTTAGTGTCCGTCAAAGCACATTTTTTGTTCTGGGTTGAAATACAATTCCCAATTTAGCAATTTCATAATTTAGTGGTTTCTGCTATATCAGAGCTATTTGAAATCTATCCCTAAAAGGGTATATAATATTCAAGGTGCACATTGGGTCATTCAGAATAACTTCACACACACCCGCTACTGTGTATTTCCAAGTCTAATTCTGTCACTAAACCCATACCTGTCACCCAGCGCCTAAATACTAGGCCTCAAATTTATATCCTGCTAAATCTCTCGTTACCGCTGTCCTGTTGTGGCTGGGAAAGTTATTTAGTGTCCGTCAAAGCACATTTTTTGTTCTGGGTTGAAATACAATTCCCAATTTAGCAATTTCATAATTTAGTGGTTTCTGCTATATCAGAGCTATTTGAAATCTATCCCTAAAAGGGTATATAATATTCAAGGTGCACATAGGGTCATTCAGAATAACTTCACACACACCCGCTACTGTGCATATCCCAGTCTAATTCTGTCACTAAATCCATACCTGTCACCCAGCGCCTAAATACTAGGCCTCAAATTTATATCCCGCTAAATCTCTCGTTACCGCTGTACTGTTGTTGCTGGGCAAGTTATTTAGTGTCCGTCAAAGCACATTTTTTGTTCTGGGTTGAAATACAATTCCCAATTTAGCAATTTCATAATTTAGTGGTTTCTGCTATATCAGAGCTATTTGAAATCTATCCCTAAAAGGGTAGATCATATTCAAGGTGCACATTGGGTCATTCAGAATAACTTCACACACACCCGCTACTGTGTATTTCCAAGTCTAATTCTGTCACTAAACCCATACCTGTCACCCAGCGCCTAAATACTAGGCCTCAAATTTATATCCTGCTAAATCTCTCGTTACCGCTGTCCTGTTGTGGCTGGGAAAGTTATTTAGTGTCCGTCAAAGCACATTTTTTGTTCTGGGTTGAAATACAATTCCCAATTTAGCAATTTCATAATTTAGTGGTTTCTGCTATATCAGAGCTATTTGAAATCTATCCCTAAAAGGGTATATAATATTCAAGGTGCACATAGGGTCATTCAGAATAACTTCACACACACCCGCTACTGTGCATTTCCAAGTCTAATTCTGTCACTAAACCCATACCTGTCACCCAGCGCCTAAATACTAGGCCTCAAATTTATATCCTGCTAAATCTCTCGTTACCGCTGTCCTGTTGTGGCTGGGAAAGTTATTTAGTGTCCGTCAAAGCACATTTTTTGTTCTGGGTTGAAATACAATTCCCAATTTAGCAATTTCATAATTTAGTGGTTTCTGCTATATCAGAGCTATTTGAAATCTATCCCTAAAAGGGTAGATCATATTGAAGGTGCACATAGGGTCATTCAGAATAACTTCACACACACCCGCTACTGTGCATTTCCAAGTCTAATTCTGTCACTAAACCCATACCTGTCACCCAGCGCCTAAATACTAGGCCTCAAATTGATATCCCGCTAAATCTCTCGTTACCGCTGTCCTGTTGTGGCTGGGAAAGTTATTTAGTGTCCGTCAAAGCACATTTTTTGTTCTGGGTTGAAATACAATTCCCAATTTAGCAATTTAAAAATTTAGTGGTTTCTGCTGTATCAGAGCTATTTGAAATCTAGCCCTAAAAGGGTAGATCATATTGAAGGTGCACATAGGGTCATTCAGAATAACTTCACACACCCGCTACTGTGTATTTCCAAGTCTAATTCTGTCACTAAACCCATACCTGTCACCCAGCGCCTAAATACTAGGCCTCAAATTTATATCCAGCTGAATTTGAATACAATACATTGGGCCAAATAATATTTTTGTTGTTGTGGTGAACGATAACAATGAGGAAAACATCTAGTAAGGGACGCGGACATGGTCGTGGTGGTGTTAGTGGATCCTCTGGTGCTGGGAGAGGACGTGGCCGTTCTGCCACATCCACACGTCCTAGTGTACCAACTACCTCAGGTCCCAGTAGCCGCCAGAATTTACAGCGATATATGGTGGGGCCCAATGCCATTCTAAGGATGGTAAGGCCTGAGCAGGTACAGGCATTAGTCAATTGGGTGGCCGACAGTGGATCCAGCACGTTCACATTATCTCCCACCCAGTCTTCTGCAGAAAGCGCACAGATGGCGCCTGAAAACCAACCCCATCAGTCTGTCACATCACTCCCATGCATACCAGGGAAACTGTCTCAGCCTCAAGTTATGCAGCAGTCTCTTATGCTGTTTGAAGACTCCGCTGGCAGGGTTTCCCAAGGGCATCCACCTAGCCCTTCCCCAGCGGTGAAAGATATAGAATGCACTGACGCACAACCACTTATGTTTCCTGATGATGAGGACATGGGAATACCACCTCAGCATGTCTCTGATGATGACGAAACACAGGTGCCAACTGCTGCGTCTTTCTGCAGTGTGCAGACTGAACAGGAGGTCAGGGATCAAGACTGGGTGGAAGACGATGCAGGGGATGATGAGGTCCTAGACCCCACATGAAATGAAGGTCGTGCCACTGACTTTCACAGTTCGGAGGAAGAGGCAGTGGTGAGACCGAGCCAACAGCGTAGCAAAAGAGGGAGCAGTGGGCAAAAGCAGAACACCCGCCGCCAAGAGACTCCGCCTGCTACTGCCCTTCGCCATCTGGGACCGAGCACCCCAAAGGCAGCTTCAAGGAGTTCCCTGGCATGGCACTTCTTCAAACAATGTGCTGACGACAAGACCCGAGTGGTTTGCACGCTGTGCCATCAGAGCCTTAAGCGAGGCATTAACGTTCTGAACCTGAGCACAACCTGCATGACCAGGCACCTGCATGCAAAGCATGAACTGCAGTGGAGTAAACACCTTAAAACCAAGGAAGTCACTCAGGCTCCCCCTGCTACCTCTTCTGCTGCTGCCGCCTCGGCCTCTTCTGCTGCTGCCGCCTCGGCCTCTTCCTCCGCCTCTGGAGGAACGTTGGCACCTGCCGCCCAGCAAACAGGGGATGTACCACCAACACCACCACCACCACCTCCGTCACCAAGCGTCTCAACCATGTCACACGGCAGCGTTCAGCTCTCCATCTCACAAACATTTGAGAGAAAGCGTAAATTCCCACCTAGCCACCCTCGATCCCTGGCCCTGAATGCCAGCATTTCTAAACTACTGGCCTATGAAATGCTGTCATTTAGGCTGGTGGACACAGACAGCTTCAAACAGCTCATGTCGCTTGCTGTCCCACAGTATGTTGTTCCCAGCCGCCACTACTTCTCCAAGAGAGCCGTGCCTTCCCTGCA
Source organism: Bufo gargarizans (assembly GCF_014858855.1). NCBI lineage: Eukaryota > Metazoa > Chordata > Amphibia > Anura > Bufonidae > Bufo > Bufo gargarizans. The sequence goes on along the minus strand of NC_058090.1, from coordinate 11,248,276 downwards.
CAACCAAGTATCCGATAAAATCAAGTGTGCACTGCGCAACGCCATCTGTGGCAAGGTCCACCTAACCACAGATACGTGGACCAGTAAGCACGGCCAGGGACGCTATATCTCCCTAACTGCACACTGGGTAAATGTAGTGGCAGCTGGGCCCCAGGCGGAGAGCTGTTTGGCGCACGTCCTTCCGCCGCCAAGGATCGCAGGGCAACATTCTTTGCCTCCTGTTGCCACCTCCTCCTACTCAGCTTCCTCCTCCTCTTCTTCCACCTGCTCATCCAGTCAGCCACACACCTTCACCACCAACTTCAGCACAGCCCGGGGTAAACGTCAGCAGGCCATTCTGAAACTCATATGTTTGGGGGACAGGCCCCACACCGCACAGGAGTTGTGGCGGGGTATAGAACAACAGACCGACGAGTGGTTGCTGCCGGTGAGCCTCAAGCCCGGCCTGGTGGTGTGCGATAATGGGCGAAATCTCGTTGCAGCTCTGGGACTAGCCAATTTGACGCACATCCCTTGCTTGGCGCATGTGCTGAATTTGGTGGTGCAGAAGTTCATTCACAACTACCCCGACATGTCAGAGCTGCTGCATAAAGTGCGGGCCGTCTGTTCGCGCTTCCGGCGTTCACATCCTGCTGCTGCTCGCCTGTCTGCGCTACAGCGTAACTTCGGCCTTCCCGCTCACCGCCTCATATGCGACGTGCCCACCAGGTGGAACTCCACCTTGCACATGCTGGACAGACTGTGCGAGCAGCAGCAGGCCATAGTGGAGTTTCAGCTGCAGCACGCACGGGTCAGTCGCACTACAGAACAGCACCACTTCACCACCAATGACTGGGCCTCCATGCGAGACCTGTGTGCCCTGTTGCGCTGTTTCGAGTACTCCACCAACATGGCCAGTGGCGATGACGCCGTTATCAGCGTTACAATACCACTTCTATGTCTCCTTGAGAAAACACTTAGGGCGATGATGCAAGAGGAGGTGGCCCAGGAGGAGGAGGAGGAGGAGGAAGAGGGGTCATTTTTAGCACTTTCAGGCCAGTCTCTTCGAAGTGACTCAGAGGGAGGTTTTTGGCAACAGCAGAGGCCAGGTACAAATGTGGCCAGACAGGGCCCACTACTGGAGGACGAGGAGGACGAGGATGAGGAGGAGGTGGAGGAGGATGAGGATGAAGCATGGTCACAGCGGGGTGGCACCCAACGCAGCTCGGGTCCATCACTGGTGCGTGGCTGGGGGGAAAGGCAGGACGATGACGATACGCCTCCCACAGAGGACAGCTTGTCCTTACCCCTGGGCAGCCTGGCACACATGAGCGACTACATGCTGCAGTGCCTGCGCAACGACAGCAGAGTTGCCCACATTTTAACCTGTGCGGACTACTGGGTTGCCACCCTGCTGGATCCACGCTACAAAGACAATGTGCCCACCTTACTTCCTGCACTGGAGCGTGATAGGAAGATGCGCGAGTACAAGCGCACGTTGGTAGACGCGCTACTGAGAGCATTCCCAAATGTCACAGGGGAACAAGTGGAAGCCCAAGGCCAAGGCAGAGGAGGAGCAAGAGGTCGCCAAGGCAGCTGTGTCAATGCCAGCTCCTTTGAGGGCAGGGTTAGCATGGCAGAGATGTGGAAAACTTTTGTCAACACGCCACAGCTAACTGCACCACCACCTGATACGCAACGTGTTAGCAGGAGGCAACATTTTACTAACATGGTGGAACAGTACGTGTGCACACCCCTCCACGTACTGACTGATTGTTCGGCCCCATTCAACTTCTGGGTCTCTAAATTGTCCACGTGGCCAGAGCTAGCCTTTTATGCCTTGGAGGTGCTGGCCTGCCCGGCGGCCAGCGTTTTGTCTGAACGTGTATTCAGCACGGCAGGGGGCGTCATTACAGACAAACGCAGCCGCCTGTCTACAGCCAATGTGGACAAGCTGACGTTCATAAAAATGAACCAGGCATGGATCCCACAGGACCTGTCCGTCCCTTGTGCAGATTAGACATTAACTACCTCCCCTTAACCATATATTATTGTACTCCAGGGCACTTCCTCATTCAATCCTATTTTTATTTTCATTTTACCATTATATTGCGAGGCTACCCAAAGTTGAATGAACCTCTCATGTGTCTGGGTGCCGGGGCCTAAATATATGCCAATGGACTTTTCCAATGTTGGGTGACGTGAAGCCTGATTCTCTGCTATGACATGCAGAATGATTCTCTGCTGACATGAAGCCAGATTGTCTGTTACGGGACCTCCCTCCTCTGCCTGGGTGCTGGGCCTAAATATATGCCAATGGACTGTTGCAGTGGTGGCTGACGTGAAGCCTCATTCTCTGCTATGACATGCAGACTGATTCTCTGCTGACATGAAGACAGATTCTCTGTTACGGGACCTCTCTCCTCTGCCTGTGTGTGTGCTGGGCCTAAATATATGCCAATGGACTGTTGCAGTGGTGGCTGACGTGAAGCCTCATTCTCTGCTATGACATGCAGACTGATTCTCTGCTGACATGAAGACAGATTCTCTGTTACGGGACCTCCCTCCTCTGCCTGGGTGCTGGGCCTAAATATATGCCAATGGACTGTTGCAGTGGTGGCTGACGTGAAGCCTCATTCTCTGCTATGACATGAAGACTGATTCTCTGCTGACATGAAGACAGATTCTCTGTTACGGGACCTCTCTCCTCTGCCTGTGTGTGTGCTGGGCCTAAATATATGCCAATGGACTGTTGCAGTGGTGGCTGACGTGAAGCCTCATTCTCTGCTATGACATGCAGACTAATTCTCTGCTGACATGAAGACAGATTCTCTGTTACGGGACCTCTCTCCTCTGCCTGTGTGTGTGCTGGGCCTAAATATATGCCAATGGACTGTTGCAGTGGTGGCTGACGTGAAGCCTCATTCTCTGCTATGACATGCAGACTAATTCTCTGCTGACATGAAGACAGATTCTCTGTTACGGGACCTCCCTCCTCTGCCTGGGTGCTGGGCCTAAATATATGCCAATGGACTGTTGCAGTGGTGGCTGACATGAAGCCTCATTCTCTGCTATGACATGCAGACTGATTCTCTGCTGACATGAAGCCAGATTCTCTGTTACGGGACCTCTCTCCTTTGCCTGTGTGTGTGCTGGGCCTAAATATATGCCAATGGACTGTTGCAGTGGTGGCTGACGTGAAGCCTCATTCTCTGCTATGACATGCAGACTGATTCTCTGCTGACATGAAGACAGATTCTCTGTTACGGGACCTCCCTCCTCTGCCTGGGTGCTGGGCCTAAATATATGCCAATGGACTGTTGCAGTGGTGGCTGACGTGAAGCCTCATTCTCTGCTATGACATGCAGACTAATTCTCTGCTGACATGAAGACAGATTCTCTGTTACGGGACCTCTCTCCTCTGCCTGTGTGTGTGCTGGGCCTAAATTTATGAAAATGGACTGTTGCAGTGGTGGGTGACATGAAGCCTGATTCTCTGCTATGATATGAAGACTGATTCTCTGCTGACATGAAGCCAGATTGTCTGTTACGGGACCTCTCTCCTCTGCCTGTGTGCTGGGCCTAAATATATGCCAATGGACTGTTGCAGTGGTGGCTGACGTGAAGCCTCATTCTCTGCTATGACATGCAGACTGATTCTCTGCTGACATGAAGACAGATTCTCTGTTACGGGACCTCCCTCCTCTGCCTGGGTGCTGGGCCTAAATATATGCCAATGGACTGTTGCAGTGGTGGCTGACGTGAAGCCTCATTCTCTGCTATGACATGCAGACTGATTCTCTGCTGACATGAAGACAGATTCTCTGTTACGGGACCTCCCTCCTCTGCCTGGGTGCTGGGCCTAAATATATGCCAATGGACTGTTGCAGTGGTGGCTGACGTGAAGCCTCATTCTCTGCTATGACATGCAGACTGATTCTCTGCTGACATGAAGCCAGATTCTCTGTTACGGGACCTCCCTCCTCTGCCTGGGTGCTGGGCCTAAATATATGCCAATGGACTGTTGCAGTGGTGGCTGACGTGAAGCCTCATTTTCTGCTATGACATGCAGACTGATTCTCTGCTGACATGAAGACAGATTCTCTGTTACGGGACCTCCCTCCTCTGCCTGGGTGCTGGGCCTAAATATATGCCAATGGACTGTTGCAGTGGTGGCTGACGTGAAGCCTCATTCTCTGCTATGACATGCAGACTAATTCTCTGCTGACATGAAGACAGATTCTCTGTTACGGGACCTCTCTCCTCTGCCTGTGTGTGTGCTGGGCCTAAATATATGCCAGTGGACTGTTGCAGTGGTGGCTGACGTGAAGCCTCATTCTCTGCTATGACATGCAGACTAATTCTCTGCTGACATGAAGACAGATTCTCTGTTACGGGACCTCCCTCCTCTGCCTGGGTGCTGGGCCTAAATATATGCCAATGGACTGTTGCAGTGGTGGCTGACGTGAAGCCTTATTCTCTGCTATGACATGCAGACTGATTCTCTGCTGACATGAAGCCAGATTCTCTGTTACGCGACCTCCCTCCTCTGCCTGGGTGCAGGGCCTAAATATATGCCAATGGACTGTTGCAGTGGTGGCTGACGTGAAGCCTCATTCTCTGCTATGACATGCAGACTAATTCTCTGCTGACATGAAGCCAGATTCTCTGTTACGGGACCTCTCTCCTCTGCCTGGGTGCTGGGCCTAAATTTATGAAAATGGACTCTTACAGTGGTGGGTGACGTGAAGCCAGATTCTCTGCTATGGGACCTCTCTCCAATTGATTTTGGTTAATTTTTATTTTTTAAATTTTTATTTTAATTCATTTCCATATCCACATTTGTTTGCAGGGGATTTACCTACATGTTGCTGCCTTTTGCAGCCCTCTAGCTCTTTCCTGGGCTGTTTTACAGCCTTTTTAGTGCCGAAAAGTTCGGGTCCCCATTGACTTCAATGGGGTTCGGGTTCGGGACGAAGTTCGGATCGGGTTCGGATCCCGAACCCGAACATTTCCGGGATGTTCGGCCGATCTTCTCGAACCCGAACATCCAGGTGTTCGCTCAACTCTACTCTCGAAGTCACACTAGTATGACCAGATGTTCAGTTGGATTGCGGCAGATAATGCTTCCAGTTGGTTAAGCACCACCCTGTCTTTCACAAAGTCAAGTCTCAGTAGCCAAGAGCCTGGTCAACAGAATCCTCACCCTGATAATCCTTCCTCCCGCCATGAAGAGTCTTGGCAAACAAGTGATCACACACTTGGATATTCCGAGGCGCTCTTTTCATCATCATTCCTTGATTTGGGCCTCTCGCCAAGCCTGCTTGAAGAGGGACATGAGGAGATCTTGTGCACTGATTCCCAAACTCTTATGCATCCACATTCAGAAGAAGATAACGGTGGGGAACGGCAATTAGTGTTTCACAAGGTGGATGATGATGATGAGACACGGTTGCCAATAAGTCAAAGGCAATTAGTGTCGCAAGAGGTTATGATAAGGATGAGACACAGTTGTCAATAACTGAGGTTGTTGTTAGGTCAACAAGTCAGGAGGATGACCAGAATGAGGAAGTGGAAGGGGAGGTGGTGGACAATGAAATCACGGACCAAACTTGGGAAGCAGAACGAGAACAGCAGTACAGAGGGGGAGGGATCCGCAGCACCACAACAGGCTGGAAGAGGCAGTGGGGTGGCAAAAGGGAGAAGGCGTCAATCTCCCTTGCCAAGGGGTAGGTGTTCCTTAGTCTGGCGCTTTTTTGAGGAAAGTGCGGACGATAAAAGAATTGTCATTTGCAGCCTGTGCTGTACCAAAATGAGCAGGGGTGTGAACACTAGCAACCTCACTACCACCATCATGATCCGCAGCTTGGCATCAAAGCACCGTAATAGATGGGCCGCAATCAGTGTCTGCGGGTCACACCACTGCCTCCTCTTGCCCTGTGTTATGAACTGCTGGCTTATCCCCTGTTGAAGGCACAGGCCCGGATGCCCCTTGGCCTGCACCTGGACCTTCGCATGAACCATCAGCAACAACATCCACTTCCCTGTCCCAGCACAGATGTTCATACCCCAGGCCTTTGAACGAAAGCGCAAATACTCAGCCACCCACCTAAACGCCATAGCACTAAATGCGCACCTTTCCAACTTTCTGACCCTGGAAATGTTGCCATTTAGGCTTGTGGACACTGAGGCTTTCCGCAGCCTGATGGCGGCGGCTGTCCCTTATTACTTAGTCCCCAGCCGCCAATATTTTTCCCGGTTGGCTGTCCCAACCTTACACCAGCATGTGTCCCGTAACATCACCCGTGCCCTGACCAACACAGTTATTAGGCAGGTCCACTTAATGACGGACACATGGACAATTTTTTTTGGCCGGGGATGCTACATTTTCCTGACGTCACACTGGGCGAACATTGTGGAGGCAAGAAGCGAGTCGTACCCTGGGATGGCACAGGTTCTGCCGACGCCAAGGATTGCGGGCCCTACTTCTATCAGGATTTCTGCCACCACCTACATTAGTGGATGCAACCCCACTTCTCCTCCTCTGCCTCCTCCTCCACTTCCAGCTCTGAATTATCATCTTGCAGCACCAGTCAGCCATCAGTAAATAGCTGGAAGCAGTGTAGCACTGCAGTGTGGAAGCATCAACAGGCCGTGCTAAAACTAATTTGCTTAGGTGACAAACAGCACACCGCCGCAGAGATGTGGCATGGTATAATGGACCAGCCTGAGCTGTGGCTCTCGCCACTCAACCTACAACCAGGCGTAACTTGGTGACAGCTTTTGAGCCAGGCAAGCTCAAACACATACCATGCCTAGCCCACGTGTTCAACCTAGTGGTTCAGCGGTTTCTCAAAACCTACCCCAATTTGCCTGAGCTACTGGTGAAGGTGCGCCACGTGCATTTCCGAAAGTCATCTACAGCTGCTGCCGGTGTAGCAAGCAATTGCCAGCTCACCGACTGTTGTTCGACGTGAGCACGCGCTGAACTCCACGTTCTACATGTTGGTCAGGCTTTGTAAGCCGCAGAGAGCAGTAGTTGCATACCAGCTGCAACATGGTTGTTAACTTTCAAGTCAGTTTGCGCTCTTCACAAGGGATGAATTGACATGGATGTCTGACCTCTGTGAGGTTTTACGCAACTTTGAGGAATCAACACAGATGGTGAGCGGCAATGCCGCTATTATCAGCGTAGCCATCACACTTCTGTGTCTACTGAAACGTTCGCTGCTCACAATGAAGGTGGACGCTTTGTATGTGGAAGAGGTGGAAATGGGGGAAGACAGTACACAGGGTGATAGACGGACCACCCTTCGGACAGCGAAGTCTTGTCTGTTGGGACTCTGGCACACATGGCTGACTTTTTGTTATGCTGCCTATCCCGTGACCCTCGCATTATACGCATTTTGGTCAACACCGATTACTGGTTGTTCACCCTTCTCGACCTCCGCTACAAAGAGAACTTCTTATCTCTCATTTCTGTGGTGGAGAGGACTAGCAAAATGGTGCAATACCAGAAGGTCCTTGTGGAAAAATTGCTTCAAAAATTTCCACTTGACAACGCTGGCTGCAGAGTACGTAGTTCCTTGGCCAACCGAGAAGGGGAGGGAAACACACAGCAGTTCCAACAGAGGCAGGGCAACACTCTCAAAGGCCTTGGACAGTTTCATGACACCCCGCCAGCAATCCTGATGCATAGCCTAGTGTCACATGGAGGGAAAAGTTTTGGAAGATGGTGAAGGAGTACGTAGCAGACTGTGTCAGCATCCTCAGTGATCCCTGTGTGCCTTACAACTATTGGGTGTCCAAGCTGGATACGTGGCACGAACTGGCGCTCTACTCCTTGGAGGTGCTGGCCTGCCCTGCCGCCAGCGTTTTGTCAGAGTGGGTATTTAGTGCTGCTGGGGGCATAATAACTGATAAGCGCATCCGCCTGTCAACTGAAAATGCTGACCGGTTGACTCTTATAAAAATGACCAAGGCCTGGATTGCCTCTGACTTCTCTACTCCACCAGAGGAAAGCGGCTGAACATAAAGGCACTTTAAATGTGGCTTTCATGTGTAATGAATACACTGTATTCCCATGCACCCCTTCCACCACAAAAAAGGGTATATGGTTCAATCTTCCTTTTCTCGTCCTCCTCCTCTATCATGACAACATGATTATTAGGCTGCCCTCGCTCCTAATGTTTTAGAGGGTCAGCTCAGTAGTGATGGCCTTGCGGTTCGCCCGGCGGTCGGTTTGCGGCAAACTTTGCGATCCGCCGAACATGCAAACATATGGCAATGTCTGCGCGCACCATATTCTTTTGCATTGCGCAAAACTTTGACCCATGACACATCCATCAGGTGGGACAAAATTACTGCTTGAGGGTGATATACCTGCTTCAACTAACAACTGATTGAGGCCTTCCATATATCAGCTTCCACAAAATAGTAATAGAGGTTTTCCATATACCTGCGTCCACAAAATTACTGGTTGAGTATGAGATACCAGCTTCAATTAAAGGGGTTGTCCAAGTTATATTTATTGATGACCTATCCTCAGGATAGGTCATCAATATCAGATCGGCCGGGGTCCGACACCCGACACCGCAGCCTATCAGCTGTTTGAAGAGGAGACTCGCACGATGTCAGCGCTGCCTCCTCTTCACTGTTTACCTTCTAGCCGTTGCATCTGCAGTGGTGAGCAGGTGTAATTACACCCAAGCCTTCCTATTGAAATGAATGGGACGGCTTGGGTGTAATTACACCTGCTCACCACTGCAGATGCAACGGCTAGAAGGTAAACTGTGAAGAGGAGGCAGCGCTGACACCGTGCGAGTCTCCTCTTCAAACAGCTGATCGGAGGGGGTGCCGGGTGTCGGACCCCCTCCGATCTGATATTGATGACCTATCCTGGGGATAGGTCATCAATAAATATAACTTGGACAACCCCTTTAACAACTGATTTACGCCTTCCAAATATCAGTATCCACAAAATAGTGATAGAGGTTTTCCATATACCTGCGTCCACAAAATTACTGCTTGAGGGTGATATACCAGCTTCAACTAACAACTGATTAAGTCCTGCCATATATTAGCTTCCACAAATACTGCTCTTCTGCAGGGACTTTGGCACAGGGTCATTTTGAAAATGACAGGCAGAGGAAGAGGCAGGCCGTTCCACAGGGGTGGTAGGAGTCAGGCAGGTGCACCAGGCCAGAGCCTAAGTGGGATGTTGGAGAACGTGAGTGCGATTATGTTAAAGGACACACCAGAGTTGGTTCAGTGGCTCACTCAGCCTTCCGCTTCTGCACCCTCCTCACTCTCTGCTGTGTGCACTCCAAAGACACCACCACCACCGCCCCTCCACTCGAGTTAGAGGAATTACTCTTTCTTTCAGACCCAGCGGTCTGACGACAGTACCCAGATCAGCCCAAGGAGGGTGGTCCCCGCTGTTGCTGCCTACTCCGAAATCTCCAATGTCAGTGGTGGTGAAGGTGACGATGATGACGTGTCGATGGACGTCACGTGAGTGCCCACAAGAGAGGAAGAGGAGGGGAGTTCAGAGGAAGAGACGGAGCAGCAGTTGGGAGGAGAAGCAGGCAGAACTCGCAGTGCACCGAAGGCAAAAATCAGACTGCAAATGTATCTGGAACTAGCCAGCCACCATGCATGGTCACATCTTGCACTGCCAGGACGCCGGAACATGGCTCTGCAGTGTGGGCTTTTTTTTACATGTCAGCTGCTGACAGTAGTGTTGCCATATGCAGCCTGTGCTGTCAACGCATAAGTTGCAGTAAGCCCAGCACTCACCTAGAGACGACCGCCTTAAGAAGGCACATGGCCTCCCATCACCGAGGCCAGAGGGAGCAACGCCGTCAGAACCCACAAAGCCACACTCTTGGCGCTCCACGTCCTGCCTCTTCTCCTTCTCCTTTCTCCTCCCATTTGTCCTCTACTCCACCTTCCACCGTGCCATCGTCGCGTTCATCTGGCACAAGGCAGGCTTCCTTGGCACAAATGTTGGAGCGTAAAAAAATGATGACGCATATAATCCTCTTGCCCAACGGCTTACCGTATTTTTCGCCATATAAGACGCACCTAGGTTTTAGAGGAGAGCAATAAGAAAAAAATATTTTCCATTACACCTCAGGTCAGACCAGCAATCAGACCCCCAAAGTTAATCAGACCTCATATTACAGCCCCAATCAGACCCCCAATCTCAATCAGACCACAGATCAGACCTCCAATGTCAATCAGACCTCATATCAGACCCCCAATGCCTATCAACCCCCCATATGCCAGCCACCAGCCCCATATGTCAGCCATCAGCCCCCATATGTCAGCCATCAGCCCCCATATGTCAGCCATCAGCCCCCATATGTCAGCCAGCAGCCCCTATATGTCAGCCATCAGCCCCCATGTCAGCCATTTGCCCCTATATGTCAGCAATCAGCCCTATATATTCAGCCATCAGCCCCATATATCAGCTCCTATATGTCAGCCATCATCCCCCATATGTCAGCCAGCAGCCCCTATATGTCAGCCATCAGCCCCCATATGTTAACCCCTATATGTCAGCCATCAGCCCCCAGTGCAAATAAAATAAAAAAAGCTCACTTACCTCTCTGCTTCTCACCATCACGATCTTCTTCATCCTGGTGTCGGCTGTGTATCGCAGCCCTGCACAGCAGGTAGCCGAGCCGAGGACCAAGAAGCGCTGAGTACAGTGCCTTCATCGCTTCCCCGTCCTCCTGTACTATTAAAGCGCTTCCATAATGGAAGCGCTTCATTAGTATTCGCCCCATAAGACGCAGGGGCATTTTCCCCCAGTTTGGGGGAAAAAAGTGCGTCTTATGGGGCGAAAAATACGGTCATTTACTCGCGAGGGGCCAGACGTCGCCATCTTGCTTGAAGATATCGTCCGAAATCCTGTGCACGGTGAGGTATGACATCATCTCAGGATGCACGAGATTTCGCGCCTGATCTTCAAGCAAGATGGCGGCCGGCCCCTCGCAAGCCAATGAATCAGGTACGTTTTATTATAATTTTTTTTATTTTATTTTACGCTGTATTATTCCTATCTGATGCCGTGAACAGCTGACATATGGGGGATGATGGCTGACATAGAGGGGCTGATATATGGGGCTGATGGCTGAATATATATGGCTGAGGGGTACAATAACAGGGGGTGGCGCACTTACAAAGAAATTATCTTTGTGGCAAAACAATTTGTCACAAAGCAGCTTTTTTTTTTTATTCGGCAAAGCAGCCAAATAGAATTTTTAAAAAATTTGCTTATCTCTACTCTACCTGTAAAGTCCCAAAGTGAACCATGCACTATAATATTCTACCCTTCCCATTTCTTTCGGACAGACCCCTCTCCTTCTCCCCTCTCTTTGGAAAGCTTATCGCTCCTAAATTCGTTTTCGCAAGTCAGGAACCTCCTGATGAACGGAAAAATAAAGGATTTCATCATCAGGCAGTTCTGTGACTGCAATCTATGGACTCCTAGAATAGATAGTTAATTGAGGATTTTTGCCAGGAAAACAAAAGTGGACAACCACAAGTAATAATTACCGAAAAAGGGCATGACCCTGAAAAGCAAAGGTTTCCTTCCGAGGTCAGAAATCCCTTGTAAGTCCGTTCCCTTTGCAATTATTTTGTGATGATGTGAAGAACCAAATGTATTTTTCTAAAAGCAAAAACATTTTTAAAAATGCATTAAAACACTCGGAGAAATGACGGCAATAACAGCCAGAAACAAATAAGATGTTTTGGTATCGTTTTATTTGCTATGAATGTACAACCAATAAATCTTTAAAATAGGAAATGTAGCAGGTCATTAAAATAACATTTACTAACATTACTCAAAAGAACGAACCACCACCGAAGTCATTTCAAGTAATTAGTCGTTAACTTTAATTATCTAACGAGTATAAAACGGTGGAAAGATAATCACTGATACCTGATTTGTTTGTTGTTTTTGCACCAATATAGTCCTTAAAACAATGTAACATTCCCTCCTTTAACCGTCCCCCTCCCCCAGACTGAGCTTAGACCTAAAGGGAATGTTAATATTGTTTAATATTGTTTTTATTTGTATTGTTTTTGCTAATTAACCCCTTAAGGACCCGTGACTTAAGGACCAGTGCCGTAAATGTACGCTGGGCTGATCGGGTGGGTGCATGAGCTGCGCCCTCCTGATCAGCGGCAGGGGTCCAGCAGTCACTGATAGCCGGACACCTGATGTACGCGCTGACATTGGTGAAAACACTGATGGCGGCGCATTAACCTTCGCATTGTCGCGGTCAGCGCTGACTGTGGCACTTGCAGGATCATGCCGGGTGCGGGGTGGCCATCGGGTCCCCGGGCTGCTGTGGCAGCTCAATGCCTTCCTTAGGCATCGTGGCAGCCTTCCACAATTAGGGGGTCATTTATTATATAGAAATATGTAAATATGTCTATGTTAGGCGTATTTCTGACACAGATTGTGGCGCAAAGGTCCTTACCACCGCAATCTGCATATTTTTCATGCTCATGCCAGGTCGAATGCATTCACCATAAGGACCTTCCAATGTCACAGGGTCATGTGACTGTGCCCCCACCCCCTACTGTGCCCCTCACCGTGTACTGTGCCCCCTTATACCCTGCATTGTGCCCTCTTACCACACCCTGTGCAGTGCCCCTAGTTATTCCCTGTACTGTGCCCTCTTATACCCTTTTATTCGGTCATGGTATGGCGGCGATCACTGTGCAGAGGTGTTATCCAGTCAATGCTAAGCGGTGGTATCCAATAACTGGATGACAATAACTGTATCCCTTTCTCTGCCCACGCCATTTTAGACCTGGCATGAGCGTGAAAAATATGCAGATTGCGGTGGTAAGGACCTTTGCGCCACAATCTGTGTCAGAAATACGCCTAACATAGACATATTTACATATTTCTATATAATAAATGACCCCCTAATTGTAATATTTTTCGGGGGTAGGGCTAATATCTTTATATTATATAGATTGTAGTGTATTATACTGTGCCCTGTATTTCACAGTAAAAAATAATCCTTGGGAAACACAGTCCTCAGCCCCGACCACCAGAACCTGGTAGCGCTCTGTCAGTACATGGTGGCCTCCCCTCTCCGCCACGCTGCTCCGCTGTGTACTGGGGCTTAGTCTGACACTAGGGCTGGGTTCACATCAAATTTTTGCCATCCATTTAATGCATACCAAATATGTATGTGTTAACAGATGCCTCAGACTGATGCCGTACAGTGGCGTCTTTTAACCACACAATTCCATAGTAGAAAATAAATTTACGTTAACTTATGCATTTTTTTATGGACTCTGCATGATACAAAAACGTAGAGTGCTACACATTTGTATAAATCAAACAGATAGGAAATAAAAAAAATTTAGGCTCCAGCACGGCACATTTTTAAGAGTTTCCCTTAAAAAGATGCATACAAATGACACCTGATTAAAATACATATATTTTGTGGGAATTTTTGCCAAAGATCCCCCTCTGGTATGTCACTGTCCATGTTGTGGGACTATTTGTGCACTTACAGTTTGTACTTGGTGGCTGCAAATATGACGTGAAGGATTTTTTTGGTTCGCCTGCTATTAAAGTCAATGGGCACGATGCGAACGCGCGGTCGGCGAACATTTGATTGTTCATTCGCAAATCGTCCTGGCCGATGTTCGTCCATCACCACTGGTAATACACTTACAGCCAATGCATCCCAATGTAGAAGCATTTTAAAGCATTGTAAAGGGCCCCCAAAGTTGAAGTCCCAGAGTGGTACAAAAAATAACGTGAAAAGTATAAAAAAATCTAGTTAAAAAAAAAAGTTTCAAGAAAATAAAATAAAAAAAAAAGGGAAAAAAAGGAAAAGTAGACATATTAGGTATCTCCGCTTCCGTATCTACCGGATCTATAAAAATATCACATGACCTAGCCCCTTAGGTGAACACCGTCAAAAAAATAAAATAAAAACTGTGCTAAAAAAACATAGGTAGAGCCTAAGACAATCACCCAAAAAAAAATAATATATATATGGCTCTCAGACTATGGAGACACTAAAACATGTTTTTTTTTTTAATTTAAAATATGCTGTTATTGTATAAAACGTAAATAATTGTTTTACACCGTTTTTATTCTTCATTACAAAAAGTGTAATAGCAAGTAGGGATGAGCGAACTCGAACTGTATAGTTCGGGTTCGTACCGAATTTTGGGGTGTCCGTGACACGGACCCGAACCCGGACATTTTCGTAAAAGTCCGGGTTCGGGTTCGGTGTTCGTCGCTTTCTTCGCGCTTTTGTGACGCTTTCTTGGCGCTTTTTGAAAGGCTGCAAAGCAGCCAATCAACAAGCGTCATACTACTTGCCCCAAGAGGCCATCACAGCCATGCCTACTATTGGCATGGCTGTGATTGGCCAGAGCACCATGTGACCCAGCCTCTATTTAAGCTGGAGTCACATAGCGCCGCCCGTCACTCTGCTCTGATTAGCGTAGGGAGAGGTTGCGGCTGCGACAGTAGGGCGAGATTAGGCAGATTAACTCCTCCAAAGGACTTGATTAACTGATCGATCTGCAGCTGTGGACCATTGAGCTGCTGATCCTCAATTGCTCACTGTTTTTAGGCTGCACAGACCGTTTGTCAGTCTCATTTTTCTGGGGTGATCGGCGGCCATTTTGTGTCTTGTGGTGCGCCAGCACAAGCTGCGACCAAGTGCATTTAACCCTCAATGGTGTGGTTGTTTTTTGGCTAAAGCCTACATCAGGGTGAAGCTGTCACACCAAGTGCATTTAACCAGCAATAGTCTGTTCATTTTTTGGCCATATACAAAATCAGGGGCAAGCTGCGCCTGTCACCAAGTGCATTTAACCCTCAATGGTGTGGTTGTTTTTTGGCTAAAGCCTACATCAGGGTGAAGCTGTCACACCAAGTGCATTTAACCAGCAATAGTCTGTTCATTTTTTGGCCATATACAAAATCAGGGGCAAGCTGCGCCTGTCACCAAGTGCATTTAACCCTCAATGGTGTGGTTGTTTTTTGGCTAAAGCCTACATCAGGGTGAAGCTGTCACACCAAGTGCATTTAACCAGCAATAGTCTGTTCATTTTTTGGCCATATACAAAATCAGGGGCAAGCTGCGCCTGTCACCAAGTGCATTTAACCCTCAATGGTGTGGTTGTTTTTTGGCTAAAGCCTACATCAGGGTGAAGCTGTCACACCAAGTGCATTTAACCAGCAATAGTCTGTTCATTTTTTGGCCATATCCCAGTCTAATTCTGTCACTAAATCCATACCGGTCACCCAGCGCCTAAATACTAGGCCTCAAATTTATATCCAGCTAAATCTGTCCCTAGTGCTGTAGCTGGGCGAGTTATTTAGTGTCCGTTCAAGCACATTTCTTGTTCTGGGTTGAAATACAATTCCCAATTTAGCAATTTCATAATTTAGTGGTTCCTGCTATATCAGAGCTATTTGAAATCTATCCCTAAAAGGGTAGATCATATTGAAGGTGCACATAGGGACATTCAGAATAACTTCACACACACCCGCTACTGTGTATTTCCAAGTCTAATTCTGTCACTAAACCCATACCTGTCACCCAGCGCCTAAATACTAGGCCTCAAATTTAAATCCCTCTAAATCTCTCGTTACCGTTGTCCTGTTGTAGCTGGGAAAGTTATTTAGTGCCCGTCAAAGCACATTTTTTGTTCTGGGTTGAAGTACAATTCCCAATTTAGCAATTTCATAATTTAGTGGTTTCTGCTATATCAGAGCTATTTGAAATCTATCCCTAAAAGGGTATATAATATTGAAGGTGCACATAGGGTCATTCAGAATAACTTCACACACACCCGCTACTGTGTATTTCCAAGTCTAATTCTGTCACTAAACCCATACCTGTCACCCAGCGCCTAAATACTAGGCCTCAAATTTAAATCCCTCTAAATCTCTCGTTACCGTTGTCCTGTTGTAGCTGGGAAAGTTATTTAGTGCCCGTCAAAGCACATTTTTTGTTCTGGGTTGAAGTACAATTCCCAATTTAGCAATTTCATAATTTAGTGGTTTCTGCTATATCAGAGCTATTTGAAATCTATCCCTAAAAGGGTATATAATATTGAAGGTGCACATAGGGTCATTCAGAATAACTTCACACACACCCGCTACTGTGTATTTCCAAGTCTAATTCTGTCACTAAACCCATACCTGTCACCCAGCGCCTAAATACTAGGCCTCAAATTTAAATCCCTCTAAATCTCTCGTTACCGTTGTCCTGTTGTAGCTGGGAAAGTTATTTAGTGCCCGTCAAAGCACATTTTTTGTTCTGGGTTGAAGTACAATTCCCAATTTAGCAATTTCATAATTTAGTGGTTCCTGCTATATCAGAGCTATTTGAAATCTATCCCAAAAAGGGTATATAATATTGAAGGTGCACATAGGGTCATTCAGAATAACTTCACACACACCCGCTACTGTGTATTTCCAAGTCTAATTCTGTCACTAAATCCATACCGGTGACCCAGCGCCTAAATACTAGGCCTCAAATTTAATTCCCTCTAAATCTCTCGTTACCCACCGCTGTACTGTTGTTGCTGGGCAAGATATTTAGTGTCCGTCAAAGCACATTTTTTGTTCTGGGTTGAAGTACAATTCCCAATTTAGCAATTTCATAATTTAGTGGTTTCTGCTATATCAGAGCTATTTGAAATCTATCCCTAAAAGGGTATATAATATTGAAGGTGCACATAGGGTCATTCAGAATAACTTCACACACACCCGCTACTGTGTATTTCCAAGTCTAATTCTGTCACTAAACCCATACCTGTCACCCAGCGCCTAAATACTAGGCCTCAAATTTAAATCCCTCTAAATCTCTCGTTACCGTTGTCCTGTTGTAGCTGGGAAAGTTATTTAGTGCCCGTCAAAGCACATTTTTTGTTCTGGGTTGAAGTACAATTCCCAATTTAGCAATTTCATAATTTAGTGGTTTCTGCTATATCAGAGCTATTTGAAATCTATCCCTAAAAGGGTATATAATATTGAAGGTGCACATAGGGTCATTCAGAATAACTTCACACACACCCGCTACTGTGTATTTCCAAGTCTAATTCTGTCACTAAACCCATACCTGTCACCCAGCGCCTAAATACTAGGCCTCAAATTTAAATCCCTCTAAATCTCTCGTTACCGTTGTCCTGTTGTAGCTGGGAAAGTTATTTAGTGCCCGTCAAAGCACATTTTTTGTTCTGGGTTGAAGTACAATTCCCAATTTAGCAATTTCATAATTTAGTGGTTCCTGCTATATCAGAGCTATTTGAAATCTATCCCAAAAAGGGTATATAATATTGAAGGTGCACATAGGGTCATTCAGAATAACTTCACACACACCCGCTACTGTGTATTTCCAAGTCTAATTCTGTCACTAAATCCATACCGGTGACCCAGCGCCTAAATACTAGGCCTCAAATTTAATTCCCTCTAAATCTCTCGTTACCCACCGCTGTACTGTTGTTGCTGGGCAAGATATTTAGTGTCCGTCAAAGCACATTTTTTGTTCTGGGTTGAAGTACAATTCCCAATTTAGCAATTTCATAATTTAGTGGTTTCTGCTATATCAGAGCTATTTGAAATCTATCCCTAAAAGGGTATATAATATTGAAGGTGCACATAGGGTCATTCAGAATAACTTCACACACACCCGCTACTGTGTATTTCCAAGTCTAATTCTGTCACTAAACCCATACCTGTCACCCAGCGCCTAAATACTAGGCCTCAAATTTAAATCCCTCTAAATCTCTCGTTACCGTTGTCCTGTTGTAGCTGGGAAAGTTATTTAGTGCCCGTCAAAGCACATTTTTTGTTCTGGGTTGAAGTACAATTCCCAATTTAGCAATTTCATAATTTAGTGGTTTCTGCTATATCAGAGCTATTTGAAATCTATCCCTAAAAGGGTATATAATATTGAAGGTGCACATAGGGTCATTCAGAATAACTTCACACACACCCGCTACTGTGTATTTCCAAGTCTAATTCTGTCACTAAACCCATACCTGTCACCCAGCGCCTAAATACTAGGCCTCAAATTTAAATCCCTCTAAATCTCTCGTTACCGTTGTCCTGTTGTAGCTGGGAAAGTTATTTAGTGCCCGTCAAAGCACATTTTTTGTTCTGGGTTGAAGTACAATTCCCAATTTAGCAATTTCATAATTTAGTGGTTCCTGCTATATCAGAGCTATTTGAAATCTATCCCAAAAAGGGTATATAATATTGAAGGTGCACATAGGGTCATTCAGAATAACTTCACACACACCCGCTACTGTGTATTTCCAAGTCTAATTCTGTCACTAAATCCATACCGGTGACCCAGCGCCTAAATACTAGGCCTCAAATTTAATTCCCTCTAAATCTCTCGTTACCCACCGCTGTACTGTTGTTGCTGGGCAAGATATTTAGTGTCCGTCAAAGCACATTTTTTGTTCTGGGTTGAAGTACAATTCCCAATTTAGCAATTTCATAATTTAGTGGTTTCTGCTATATCAGAGCTATTTGAAATCTATCCCTAAAAGGGTATATAATATTGAAGGTGCACATAGGGTCATTCAGAATAACTTCACACACACCCGCTACTGTGTATTTCCAAGTCTAATTCTGTCACTAAACCCATACCTGTCACCCAGCGCCTAAATACTAGGCCTCAAATTTAAATCCCTCTAAATCTCTCGTTACCGTTGTCCTGTTGTAGCTGGGAAAGTTATTTAGTGCCCGTCAAAGCACATTTTTTGTTCTGGGTTGAAGTACAATTCCCAATTTAGCAATTTCATAATTTAGTGGTTTCTGCTATATCAGAGCTATTTGAAATCTATCCCTAAAAGGGTATATAATATTGAAGGTGCACATAGGGTCATTCAGAATAACTTCACACACACCCGCTACTGTGTATTTCCAAGTCTAATTCTGTCACTAAACCCATACCTGTCACCCAGCGCCTAAATACTAGGCCTCAAATTTAAATCCCTCTAAATCTCTCGTTACCGTTGTCCTGTTGTAGCTGGGAAAGTTATTTAGTGCCCGTCAAAGCACATTTTTTGTTCTGGGTTGAAGTACAATTCCCAATTTAGCAATTTCATAATTTAGTGGTTCCTGCTATATCAGAGCTATTTGAAATCTATCCCAAAAAGGGTATATAATATTGAAGGTGCACATAGGGTCATTCAGAATAACTTCACACACACCCGCTACTGTGTATTTCCAAGTCTAATTCTGTCACTAAATCCATACCGGTGACCCAGCGCCTAAATACTAGGCCTCAAATTTAATTCCCTCTAAATCTCTCGTTACCCACCGCTGTACTGTTGTTGCTGGGCAAGATATTTAGTGTCCGTCAAAGCACATTTTTTGTTCTGGGTTGAAGTACAATTCCCAATTTAGCAATTTCATAATTTAGTGGTTTCTGCTATATCAGAGCTATTTGAAATCTATCCCTAAAAGGGTATATAATATTGAAGGTGCACATAGGGTCATTCAGAATAACTTCACACACACCCGCTACTGTGTATTTCCAAGTCTAATTCTGTCACTAAACCCATACCTGTCACCCAGCGCCTAAATACTAGGCCTCAAATTTAAATCCCTCTAAATCTCTCGTTACCGTTGTCCTGTTGTAGCTGGGAAAGTTATTTAGTGCCCGTCAAAGCACATTTTTTGTTCTGGGTTGAAGTACAATTCCCAATTTAGCAATTTCATAATTTAGTGGTTTCTGCTATATCAGAGCTATTTGAAATCTATCCCTAAAAGGGTATATAATATTGAAGGTGCACATAGGGTCATTCAGAATAACTTCACACACACCCGCTACTGTGTATTTCCAAGTCTAATTCTGTCACTAAACCCATACCTGTCACCCAGCGCCTAAATACTAGGCCTCAAATTTAAATCCCTCTAAATCTCTCGTTACCGTTGTCCTGTTGTAGCTGGGAAAGTTATTTAGTGCCCGTCAAAGCACATTTTTTGTTCTGGGTTGAAGTACAATTCCCAATTTAGCAATTTCATAATTTAGTGGTTCCTGCTATATCAGAGCTATTTGAAATCTATCCCAAAAAGGGTATATAATATTCAAGGTGCACATTGGGTCATTCAGAATAACTTCACACACACGCTTCTGTGCATTTCCAAGTCTAATTCTGTCACTAAATCCATACCGGTCACCCAGCGCCTAAATACTAGGCCTCAAATTTATATCCCGCTGAATTTGAATACAATACATTGGGCCAAATAATATATTTGTTGTTGTGGTGAACCATAACAATGAGAAAAACATCTAGTAAGGGACGCGGACGTGGACATGGTCGTGGTGGTGTTAGTGGACCCTCTGGTGCTGGGAGAGGACGTGGCCGTTCTGCCACATCCACACGTCCTAGTGTACCAACTACCTCAGGTCCCAGTAGCCGCCAGAATTTACAGCGATATATGGTGGGGCCCAATGCCGTTCTAAGGATGGTAAGGCCTGAGCAGGTACAGGCATTAGTCAATTGGGTGGCCGACAGTGGATCCAGCACGTTCACATTATCTCCCACCCAGTCTTCTGCAGAAAGCGCACAGATGGCGCCTAAAAACCAACCCCATCAGTCTGTCACATCACCCCCATGCATACCAGGGAAACTGTCTCAGCCTCAAGTTATGCAGCAGTCTCTTATGCTGTTTGAAGACTCCGCTGGCAGGGTTTCCCAAGGGCATCCACCTAGCCCTTCCCCAGCGGTGAAAGACATAGAATGCACTGACGCACAACCACTTATGTTTCCTGATGATGAGGACATGGGAATACCACCTCAGCATGTCTCTGATGATGACGAAACACAGGTGCCAACTGCTGCGTCTTTCTGCAGT
Organism: Bufo gargarizans; assembly: GCF_014858855.1. Classification (NCBI taxonomy): domain Eukaryota; kingdom Metazoa; phylum Chordata; class Amphibia; order Anura; family Bufonidae; genus Bufo; species Bufo gargarizans. Next base: position 11,227,410 of record NC_058090.1, on the reverse strand, counting down.
GTGCAGACTGAACAGGAGGTCAGGGATCAAGACTGGGTGGAAGACGATGCAGGGGACGATGAGGTCCTAGACCCCACATGGAATGAAGGTCGTGCCACTGACTTTCACAGTTCGGAGGAAGAGGCAGTGGTGAGACCGAGCCAACAGCGTAGCAAAAGAGGGAGCAGTGGGCAAAAGCAGAACACCCGCCGCCAAGAGACTCCGCCTGCTACTGACCGCCGCCATCTGGGACCGAGCACCCCAAAGGCAGCTTCAAGGAGTTCCCTGGCATGGCACTTCTTCAAACAATGTGCTGACGACAAGACCCGAGTGGTTTGCACGCTGTGCCATCAGAGCCTGAAGCGAGGCATTAACGTTCTGAACCTGAGCACAACCTGCATGACCAGGCACCTGCATGCAAAGCATGAACTGCAGTGGAGGAAACACCTTAAAACCAAGGAAGTCACTCAGGCTCCCCCTGCTACCTCTTCTGCTGCTGCCGCCTCGGCCTATTCTGCTGCTGCCGCCTCGGCCTCTTCCTCCGCCTCTGGAGGAACGTTGGCACCTGCCGCCCAGCAAACAGGGGATGTACCACCAACACCACCACCACCACCTCCGTCACCAAGCGTCTCAACCATGTCACACGCCAGCGTTCAGCTCTCCATCTCACAAACATTTGATAGAAAGCGTAAATTCCCACCTAGCCACCCTCGATCCCTGGCCCTGAATGCCAGCATTTCTAAACTACTGGCCTATGAAATGCTGTCATTTAGGCTGGTGGACACAGACAGCTTCAAACAGCTCATGTCGCTTGCTGTCCCACAGTATGTTGTTCCCAGCCGCCACTACTTCTCCAAGAGAGCCGTGCCTTCCCTGCACAACCAAGTATCCGATAAAATCAAGTGTGCACTGCGCAACGCCATCTGTAGCAAGGTCCACCTAACCACAGATACGTGGACCAGTAAGCACGGCCAGGGACGCTATATCTCCCTAACTGCACACTGGGTAAATGTAGTGGCAGCTGGGCCCCAGGCGGAGAGCTGTTTGGCGCACGTCCTGCCGCCGCCAAGGATCGCAGGGCAACATTCTTTGCCTCCTGTTGCCACCTCCTCCTTCTCGGCTTCCTCCTCCTCTTCTTCCACCTGCTCATCCAGTCAGCCACACACCTTCACCACCAACTTCAGCACAGCCCGGGGTAAACGTCAGCAGGCCATTCTGAAACTCATATGTTTGGGGGACAGGCCCCACACCGCACAGGAGTTGTGGCGGGGTATTGAACAACAGACCGACGAGTGGTTGCTGCCGGTGAGCCTCAAGCCCGGCCTGGTGGTGTGTGATAATGGGCGAAATCTCGTTGCAGCTCTGGGACTAGCCGGTTTGACGCACATCCCTTGCTTGGCGCATGTGCTGAATTTGGTGGTGCAGAAGTTCATTCACAACTACCCCGACATGTCAGAGCTGCTGCATAAAGTGCGGGCCGTCTGTTCGCGCTTCCGGCGTTCACATCCTGCCGCTGCTCGCCTGTCTGCGCTACAGCGTAACTTCGGCCTTCCCGCTCACCGCCTCATATGCGACGTGCCCACCAGGTGGAACTCCACCTTGCACATGCTGGACAGACTGTGCGAGCAGCAGCAGGCCATAGTGGAGTTTCAGCTGCAGCACGCACGGGTCAGTCGCACTACAGAACAGCACCACTTCACCACCAATGACTGGGCCTCCATGCGAGACCTGTGTGCCCTGTTGCGCTGTTTCGAGTACTCCACCAACATGGCCAGTGGCGATGACACCGTTATCAGCGTTACAATACCACTTCTATGTCTCCTTGAGAAAACACTTAGGGCGATGATGGAACAGGAGGTGGCCCAGGAGGAGGAGGAGGAGGATGAGGAAGAGGGGTCATTTTTAGCACTTTCAGGCCAGTCTCTTCGAAGTGACTCAGAGGGAGGTTTTTTGCAACAGCAGAGGCCAGGTACAAATGTGGCCAGCCAGGGCCCACTACTGGAGGACGAGGAGGACGAGGATGAGGAGGAGGTGGAGGAGGATGAGGATGAAGCATGGTCACAGCGGGGTGGCACCCAACGCAGCTCGGGTCCATCACTGGTGCGTGGCTGGGGGGAAAGGCAGGACGATGACGATACGCCTCCCACAGAGGACAGCTTGTCCTTATCCCTGGGCAGCCTGGCACACATGAGCGACTACATGCTGCAGTGCCTGCGCAACGACAGCAGAGTTGCCCACATTTTAACCTGTGCGGACTACTGGGTTGCCACTCTGCTGGATCCACGCTACAAAGACAATGTGCCCACCTTACTTCCTGCACTGGAGCGTGATAGGAAGATGCGCGAGTACAAGCGCACGTTGGTAGACGCGCTACTGAGAGCATTCCCAAATGTCACAGGGGAACAAGTGGAAGCCCAAGGCCAAGGCAGAGGAGGAGCAAGAGGTCGCCAAGGCAGCTGTGTCACGGCCAGCTCCTCTGAGGGCAGGGTTAGCATGGCAGAGATGTGGAAAACTTTTGTCAACACGCCACAGCTAACTGCACCACCACCTGATACGCAACGTGTTAGCAGGAGGCAACATTTCACTAACATGGTGGAACAGTACGTGTGCACACCCCTCCACGTACTGACTGATGGTTCGGCCCCATTCAACTTCTGGGTCTCTAAATTGTCCACGTGGCCAGAGCTAGCCTTTTATGCCTTGGAGGTGCTGGCCTGCCCGGCAGCCAGCGTTTTGTCTGAACGTGTATTCAGCACGGCAGGGGGCGTCATTACAGACAAACGCAGCCGCCTGTCTACAGCCAATGTGGACAAGCTGACGTTCATAAAAATGAACCAGGCATGGATCCCACAGGACCTGTCCGTCCCTTGTCCAGATTAGACATTAACTACCTCCCCATAACCATATATTATTGGACTCCAGGGCACTTCCTCATTCAATCCTATTTTTATTTTCATTTTACCATTATATTGCGATGCTACCCAAAGTTGAATGAACCTCTCCTCTGCCTGTGTGCTAGGCCTAAATATATGCCAATGGACTGTTGCAGTGGTGGCTGACATGAAGCCTGATTCTCTGCTATGACATGCAGACTAATTCTCTGCTGACATGAAGCCAGATTGTCTGTTACGGGACCTCTCTGCTCTGCCTGTGTGCTAGGCCTAAATATATGCCAATGGACTGTTGCAGTGGTGGGTGACGTGAAGCCTCATTCTCTGCTATGATATGAAGACTGATTCTCTGCTGACATGAAGCCAGATTGTCTGTTACGGGACCTTTCTCCTCTGCCTGGGTTCTGGGCCTAAATTTATGAAAATTGACTCTTACAGTGGTGGGTGACGTGAAGCCTGATTCTCTGCTATGATATGAAGACTGATTCTCTGCTGACATGAAGCCAGATTGTCTGTTACGGGACCTTTCTCCTCTGCCTGGGTTCTGGGCCTAAATTTTGAAAATTGACTCTTACAGTGGTGGGTGACGTGAAGCCTGATTCTCTGCTATGATATGAAGACTGATTCTCTGCTGACATGAAGCCAGATTGTCTGTTACGGGACCTTTCTCCTCTGCCTGGGTTCTGGGCCTAAATTTATGAAAATGGACTCTTACAGTGGTGGGTGACGTGAAGCCTGATTCTCTGCTATGATATGAAGACTGATTCTCTGCTGACATGAAGCCAGATTCTCTGTTACGGGACCTCCCTCCTCTGCCTGGGTGCTGGGCCTAAATATATGCCAATGGACTGTTGCAGTGGTGGCTGACGTGAAGCCTCATTCTCTGCTATGACATGCAGACTAATTCTCTGCTGACATGAAGACAGATTCTCTGTTACGGGACCTCCCTCCTCTGCCTGGGTGCTGGGCCTAAATATATGCCAATGGACTGTTGCAGTGGTGGCTGACGTGAAGCCTCATTCTCTGCTATGATATGAAGACTGATTCTCTGCTGACATGAAGCCAGATTGTCTGTTACGGGACCTTTCTCCTCTGCCTGGGTTCTGGGCCTAAATTTATGAAAATTGACTCTTACAGTGGTGGGTGACGTGAAGCCTGATTCTCTGCTATGATATGAAGACTGATTCTCTGCTGACATGAAGCCAGATTGTCTGTTACGGGACCTTTCTCCTCTGCCTGGGTTCTGGGCCTAAATTTTTGAAAATTGACTCTTACAGTGGTGGGTGACGTGAAGCCTGATTCTCTGCTATGATATGAAGACTGATTCTCTGCTGACATGAAGCCAGATTGTCTGTTACGGGACCTTTCTCCTCTGCCTGGGTTCTGGGCCTAAATTTATGAAAATTGACTCTTACAGTGGTGGGTGACGTGAAGCCTGATTCTCTGCTATGATATGAAGACTGATTCTCTGCTGACATGAAGCCAGATTGTCTGTTACGGGACCTTTCTCCTCTGCCTGGGTTCTGGGCCTAAATTTTTGAAAATTGACTCTTACAGTGGTGGGTGACGTGAAGCCTGATTCTCTGCTATGATATGAAGACTGATTCTCTGCTGACATGAAGCCAGATTGTCTGTTACGGGACCTTTCTCCTCTGCCTGGGTTCTGGGCCTAAATTTATGAAAATTGACTCTTACAGTGGTGGGTGACGTGAAGCCTGATTCTCTGCTATGATATGAAGACTGATTCTCTGCTGACATGAAGCCAGATTCTCTGTTACGGGACCTCCCTCCTCTGCCTGGGTGCTGGGCCTAAATATATGCCAATGGACTGTTGCAGTGGTGGCTGACGTGAAGCCTCATTCTCTGCTATGACATGCAGACTAATTCTCTGCTGACATGAAGACAGATTCTCTGTTACGGGACCTCCCTCCTCTGCCTGGGTGCTGGGCCTAAATATATGCCAATGGACTGTTGCAGTGGTGGCTGACGTGAAGCCTGATTCTCTGCTATGACATGCAGACTGATTCTCTGCTGTCATGAAGCCAGATTGTCTGTTACGGGACCTCTCTGCTCTGCCTGTGTGCTAGGCCTAAATATATGCCAATGGACTGTTGCAGTGGTGGGTGACGTGAAGCCTGATTCTCTGCTATGATATGAAGACTGATTCTCTGCTGACATGAAGCCAGATTGTCTGTTACGGGACCTTTCTCCTCTGCCTGGGTTCTGGGCCTAAATTTATGAAAATTGACTCTTACAGTGGTGGGTGACGTGAAGCCTGATTCTCTGCTATGATATGAAGACTGATTCTCTGCTGACATGAAGCCAGATTCTCTGTTACGGGACCTCCCTCCTCTGCCTGGGTGCTGGGCCTAAATATATGCCAATGGACTGTTGCAGTGGTGGCTGACGTGAAGCCTGATTCTCTGCTATGACATGCAGACTAATTCTCTGCTGACATGAAGACAGATTCTCTGTTACGGGACCTCCCTCCTCTGCCTGGGTGCTGGGCCTAAATATATGCCAATGGACTGTTGCAGTGGTGGCTGACGTGAAGCCTCATTCTCTGCTATGACATGCAGACTAATTCTCTGCTGACATGAAGACAGATTCTCTGTTACGGGACCTCTCTCCTCTGCCTGGGTGCCGGGGCCTAAATATCTGAGAATGGACTGTTCCAGTGGTGGGTGACGGGAAGCCAGATTCTCTGCTATGGAACCTCTCTCCAATTGATTTTGGTTAATTTTTATTTATTTAATTTTTATTTTAATTCATTTCCCTATCCACATTTGTTTGCAGGGGATTTACCTACATGTTGCTGCCTTTTGCAGCCCTCTAGCTCTTTCCTGGGCTGTTTTACAGCCTTTTTAGTGCCGAAAAGTTCGGGTCCCCATTGACTTCAATGGGGTTCGGGTTCGGGACGAAGTTCGGATCGGGTTCGGATCCCGAACCCGAACATTTCCGGGATGTTCGGCCGAACTTCTCGAACCCGAACATCCAGGTGTTCGCTCAACTCTAATAGCAAGCGATCAAAAAGTCATACGCACCCCAAAATCATACAATTCAAACCGTCATCTCATTCCGCAAGAAATGAGACCCTATCTAAGGCTCCATTCACACGTCCGCAGAATGGGTCCGCATCCGTTCCGCAATTTTGCGGAACGGGTGCGGACCCATTCATTCTCTATGGGGACGGAATGGATGCGGACAGCACACAGTGTGCTGTCCGCATCCGTATTTGCGGTGCGCGGCCCCGATCTTTCGGCCTGCAACTCCGCAAAAAGATAGAGCATGTCCTATTCTTGTCCGCAGCTTGCGGACAAGAATAGGCATTTCTATGGGGGTGACGGGCTGGTGTGTTGCGGACCCGCAATTTGCGGGTCCGCAACACACCACGGACGTGTGAATGCTGCCTAAGACAATCGCACCAAAAAATAAAAAAATATGTCTCTCAGACTATGGAGACACTAAAACATGATTTTATTTTGTTTCAAAAATGATATTATTGTGTAAAACTTAAATAAAGTATACATATTAGGTATTGCCACGTCCGTAACGACCTTATATATAAAAATATCACATGACCTAACCCCTTAGGTGAACACCTTAAAAACATTAAAATAAAAACAGTGTCAAAAAAGCCATTTACATCACAAAAAGTGTAATACCAAGCGATCAAAAAGTCCCAAAATCATACCAATCAAACCGTCACATCATCCTGCAACAAATCAGACCCTAGCTAGGATAATCGGCAAAAAAATAAAAAAGAATGGCTCTCAGAATATGGAGACACTAAAACATGATTTATCATGTAAAACTGAAACAAACAACCAAAAAAGTAGTCATATTTGGTATTGTTGCGTCCGTAACAACCTGCTCTATAAAAATACCACATGATCTAACCTGTCAGATGAACATTGTAAATAACAAAAAATAAAAACAATTTTTTGTTACTTTGCCTCACAAAAAGTGTAATAGAGACCAACCAATAATCTTATGTACCCTAAAATAGTACCAACAAAACTACCACCTTATCCTATAGTTTCCAAAATGGGGTCTTTTTTTGGAGTTTCTACTCTAGAGGTACATCAGGGGGTCTTCAAATATGACATGGCAACTTAAAATTGTCCCAGTGAAATCTACCTTTCAAAAACCATATGGCGTTTCTTTCCTTCTGCGCCCTTCCGTGTGCCGTACAGCAGTTTACGACCATATATGGGGTGTTTCTGTAAACTACAGAATCAGGGCAATAAATGTTGAGTTTTGTTTGGCAGTTAACCCTTGCTTTGTTACTGGAAAAAATGGATTAAAATGGAAAATCTGCCAAACAGTGAAATTCTGAAATTTCGTCTACATTTTCCTTTAATTCTTGTGGAAGACGTAAAGGGTTACCAAAGTTTGTAAAACCAGTTTTGAATACCTTGAGGGGTGTATTTTCAAAAATGGGGTCACTTTTATGGAGTTTCTACTCTAGGGGTGCATCAGGGGGTCTTCAAATGTGACATTGCAACTTAAAATCATCCCAGTGAAATCTGCCTTCCAAAAACCATATGGCGTTCCTTTCTTTCTGCACCCTTTCGTGTGCCCGTACAGCAGTTTACGACCACATATGGGGTGTGTCTGTAAACTACAGATTTAGGGTAATAAATATTGAGTTTTGTTTGGCGGTTAACCCTTGCTTTGTTAGAAAAAAAAAATGAATAAAAATGGAAATTCTGCCAAACAAGTGAAATTCTGAAATTTCATCTCCATTTCTCTTTAATCCGCTGCCACACGCTGCTGCCACAAGCCCAGTTGGATGATTATCAGCTTCAAAGAAACTAGAGGGCTGTGCTACGAGGATGAAACACTTCATGAGTTTGATCAGATGGAGCCTCTGCCGCTGCTGTTAAGCTAAGTTTTGGCTGTTGTTTGCACTTTATCTCTTGATTATTTTGCTTTGTGCTCTTCATATATTGACTACTTTGTATTGCTTTACTTCGTCTATTCAAGTCCCCTGATGAATTGGCCCTAGGCCAATGAAACGCATTGGGCAGTGTGATTTTGGGATATAGCTGTATTTTGCTTGCTATTGTGGGCTAATTTATAGTATATCCCTTAGTTTGCCAACATAGTTCCCTCGCTTGTTCCCTTCTCTGACGAAACTAGGTAGTCACATGGCGCAGGGTACGGACACCTAGGAGGTATAGACATATAGGGAGGGATCAATAGCAGAAAGAGACCGAGTCTCCCTTCCCCTCCCACTCCTTTGCTCCCATTCAGGTCTGTTGGCACTACAAATAGCAATTTTGTACCTTTTCACTATTGAGTGATTTGTAATAAGTGTCTTGTACTGTGACGAGCGACCTTTTCGCCTCCTTTTGGGTATTTTTAATGATGTATTAAAAGTTAAGTCTTATTTGAGGTTACCCACCAGTTTTGAAATGTAAAGTAATAACTATTTTAGGAGGTATCACTGTCTGTTTTAAAAGCAGAGAAATTGAAATTTTGAAAATTAAGAATTTTTCCAATTTTTTTTGTAAATTTGTTTTTTTTTATAAATAAAAATGAAATATTTTGACTCAAATTTACCACTGCTATGAAGTACAATATGTGATGAGAAAACATTCTCAGAATGGCTTGGATAAGTAAAAGCGTTTTAACGTTATCACCACTAGTGTTGAGCGCAAATATTCAAATAGCGAATTTTAATCTCGAATATTAGCACTTCGAGAATTTGCGAATATTTCGAATATAGTGCTATATATTCGTAATGACGAATATTCATCTTTTTTTTTCCTTCTGAACACGATTCCTCCCTGTTTCTTTCTTGTTGGCCAATGAGTTATTGGCCCACAAGCAACTTAAGCAGGGAGAAATCATGACTTCAGATGGAAAAAAATTACGAATATTCTAAAAAACGAATATGTAGCACTATATTCTATAGAGCTATATATTTGTTTTTGACCCACTCCTGTATTGAGCGCGTAATATTTGCATATTACACGATCATTACCTTGCCAATTTTCACATAAAAAAAGGAATGTCAAATATAACGAATATTCACGAATATATGACGAATATTCTGCAAAATATTTGCGAAATTTCAAGAATTTGAATATGACCACTGCCACTCATCACTAACCTCCACATAAAGTGACACATGTCAGATTTGTGAAAAATGGCAAGGTCCTGAAGGGGTTAAAAACAGAAAATGATACATCTTTCTTGATTCTATTTTTTTTTTTTTTTTTCATTTTTCTTTATTTTATTATAGGGAAAGCTATCTTGTCTATCAGTTGTAAACAACATTTAGAGATAAGCTTTACAACATCCACTTGGTCCATAGATGCAATGGAGCTGACTCATTGACTTCTAGAGGAGAGCTTTCTAGACATGCTCTGAAACCTGCACAGAGGTCATTGAGCAGGGAGTGGAAGACATGACATCAAATTTTGTGAATGGTGGATCCTGTGTTATTTATATCCAGGTGTTATCAGCCATTGTATTGTGCCCATGATGATAGTGAGATGACTGCTGAGACAAGATCTCTACCAAAACAGGAAGTGTCTGCCTATTATGAGGCTTAGCGGTCAGTGTAGAAACTGCAGGATTGTTTATAGTGGTATAAATTTCATAAAGGGGTATTTCGACTTGCTGTCCTTTTTTCAGACATTTCAGCATGCCTGAACCTTTGGTGGTGAAAATATTAACCTAATCCTCACCATTGGGTTCTGGCTCCATTGCTCTCTCTTTTGCATTACTGGTCACGTCATGTGTTTAAGGCAGGTCACATGACCACCACAGCCAAGTGGCCATACACTTTAGAAAGTTGTCACTCAGCTGCTCCTCTGTCCAAATGCTATTCTTCCCCACTTTTCCATGAACATGGCCGTATGGTATGTCTTAGCCTATCTTCTACTAAACAAAAGTCCAGCATGCTCGTACCATCCTTAGCCTTAATATCTGCCACTGGGGTAGAATCGGGACAACTCCATACACTAAAGGTAGTCCACCCTTCCCCTGATCTGTGGGCCTTTGTGGCTGCTATGTCACTACTTTTCATGGACCTCAGAACTAACACAAATTTGCAACATGTAGGTCCTGTGTTCTCTATGCTACAGCCTAGAAAACAATACCAAGCCCAATGGTCCCAGTTTACACCAATAAAGGAACCATCGTTTTAAGGACCACATGGGTATTCACTTAGAATTCCATGTAACATAAATGTATTATCAATACAGAACATTTGCCAGATAACAGAAGGCAACTCTTCCGCACATAGCAGGAGGATTATTTGGGGGGATTTTTCTGCACCTGCAGCCTAATAACTCTGGGAGTTTCATAGGAGGTCAATAGGAGTCCAGGACTCCCTCCTGAGGTTGCAAGACAAATGCCATCTCTGTCAGCTCAGGATTCTCCCTATAACATTGACATTCTGCTTTGCCTTGTGTGGCTGGGGTGGTCCTTCTGCTATAGTAGTACTCGTGGGAGGTCCTAAAGTCTGCACACATGGTCAAAGCCACCCTCGCTTCCTTCTACTGCCAGTTTGCATTATTTCCTCCTGATACCTCCTTATGGCAGTGCCTTGACAGTTCATTGTGCCAAAACAATGCCCCTGCATCAGTGTCAGGCTCTGCCTGATCCTCAGATATTGGTTCACCCTCTGCCTGGTTGAACTCTACCTACCTGGCAAACTAGAAAGCTTACCCTATCCACAGTGCCTGCTGAACCCAACACTATAAAAGCCCCCAACTCTCTATATGTCCCATACCAGCCAAAGTTTACTTCTATGCAACACAACCCAAATTTTTAAAAAAAAATTCTATCTGGGTTCTAGATAACTTGTAGCATAAATTTATTTAAGAAACTTTTCTTTATTACTCAAAAAACCCAACTAAAGCACATTTCGCCATGTCTTTACATTCATTTTCCATTTACCGTGTCTATTCTTTGCCCGTTCCTCAAATGCATAATAAATATTTCATTTACCCATCTCCATTGTCAAATTACAGATCTTATCTCTATCAAAGAGGGTTCTCTTGTCTATCAATCCTGTCACAATGTCACAGTACACAGCTGGAGAGCGCTCCCACTGAATGCAAACTACTCACTATGACGGTCTAAAGTCTACATTGAGATGGCTATTTGGAGACATGCTTTAGCATTACCAGGATTTCACTTTCAAAGTTTTCCATAAAGGACGCAGCATGTTTTGAGTTTCGGTATCAAACTTTCATATCTGAAATCTTGCTATAATATTCAGAAGGAAAAAAACCTTGATAACCCAAAAATATATATTTTTACATCTTGTGTTGGCAGATATTCTTGAGATGCAGACAATCGGCTTCAGTCTCATGGGGGTTGTTTTGTCTAGTTTTGCTAAACTAGACTTGGGATTACGTCTGCTTTCGACCTTACTGTATTTCCATGATGCCACCAGTGAACTGATTTTCACCAGATTACTATATCATAAAAGTCTATCCAATCGGACCTTGTGTGGTCAACCTTAAAGGGGTTTTCTGAGATTCTGACATTGATGATCTATCGACAAGATAGGTCTTTCATATCAGATCTGTGGGAGTCTGACACCTGAGACCCTTGCCTATGAGACTGCGGCACTCTGATGAGCGTCTCCTCGCAGCTTATCAAGCACAGTGCCATCCACTGGATAGCTAAGCCCCATTCACTAGGATTAACATGAAGTCATATGGCCTAGGAATAGGCCACAGTGCTTACCAGAGAGTTGTGGTCTCTTCAAACTCCTGATAGGTGGGGTACCCGGATGTTGGACCCCTGCCGATCTGATGTTGATGACCTATCCTCAGAATAGGTTATCAATACCAGAATCTCGGAAAAGCTCTTTAAAGAGGTTGTCCACTCCTTTACAATTGATGGCCTATATCTGATCGATGAGGGTCAAAGCCTCCCCACCACCACCACCACCATCACCAATCAGTTGTTTCAGTGTAACTACGTACAGTAGTTCCAGCACAGAGTAAAAACCTGTACAGTCTGTAGCCTAGTAAAAAGAGGAGGCATAGACACATAATTGCAGGATCTGACTACGCACAGGATTTGTAGTCTGAATCCATGGAAACACATAGATCAACATAACTGCTGTAGATACAAAACGGTAAGTGATTTGTAATCAACCACACCAAACACAATACACAGCATACAATGAATCTAAAAAAGTATTTTTCATTGATCACATAGTTTAAAAAATATATATATGTAATAAAATAGCAGCGGCATACATATACAGGAATAAAAAATAAAAAACACAAATGGGGTCTGAACCACACTGGTTGGTATTATTTATTCCATTATGTACTCCTCCATGGCCCTGATGTAGGTTTTGGCACTAGGCACTTTATTTATATAGATTGTATGTGATTGTTGGATTTACTCCCACTACTTATCTATCCCTCCATTTGGAGTTTACTGTATATATTACGGTCGCCTTTTGTGACCTATGATACTTTGTGCACTTGTTACTGTGGGTCATAGTGATGCTACATCAGTACCATATGTTTAGGAGCTTGGACATTTGATATTTTACATAGTATTTGTGGTCCATAAAAAATACTTTGTTAGATGAATTTTATGCTGTGTATTGTGTTTGGTGTGCTGGAATTCATTTAGATACGCCTAGCATTCACTTGATTTGGAGCTATAGTTATTTGGTGTTGATTTTTTTATCAAGCTTTTTACAATGCTGCTTTATTTGAGATATTTTGGAACAATGAAGCAAACTCAGTTAAGAAAAAATACATGCCCTTTAAGGACACATTTGAAGTTCAGGATAGATATCCAGATTCATAGGGCAATGTGGTTTACAAGGCATGCAACGGCCAGAATAATAAGTAGTGGGATTAGATGCCATGGGAAAAGAAGACACATTTTCCAAACATAACTTTCTGGTCACCTTTGATACATTTTATCTCGGATGTTGAAATGGCATTCAGTGCATTGACTACTTGATTTTATTTGCTGGATGTCTTTTATGCAGGGATGCATTTCTCATCGGAATTGATGGGTGTGCCACCCTAAATGGCATTGTGATAAAGACCATGTCTAATCATAAAACAGAGCCCAGAAGAGGCAAAGGCGGATAACAGATATCCTGGCAGCTTGTCAAATGCTACTGACATCTTGGCTCAAATTCACAGCTATTAAAAAAAAAGAAACAAAATAAAACAATATCATCTATGCAAATCATGGAAAGCTTCACTCTGGTGGGAAGGCAATCAAATGCAAAGCCGGAAGCTTCTGGGCCCTAGTGCAAAATACATACCAGGGTCCATATCAAGTAACATTTATACTACAAATGCATTTCTGTCTGACATAGGGACCTCTGGAGCTCTCAAGGATAGGGTGAACCATTTCCTATTCACTGAACTATAGTTACATCCCTGCTCACATCATTACCTGGCAGTTCCCTTCCTCCATCATTATGCATTCTGGGCGAGTGAACCAATGTCCAATCAGTTATGCCCCTTGGAGTTGGCCACCTAATTCTCTAGGAGGAGAACGTGTCTTTTTACCACCACCCAATCTCCAGACACAAAGGGGTGGGTTCCTGATACTTTATAAAGATCTGGAACTGAGGCAAAAAGCTTGAGAATGTATTTTAGTCAAATGCTTGAGCAAAATGATCACATAATCAGTCAGACAACCATGTTGCATCTGGAGCTGCTGTAGGAAACACAATCCTGTCATAGGGGCTGACCCAAAAGAGAACCTTATAGAGACTAAGGCCTGTCTTACGGTTAGCGGTATACCTTACTGAAAAGAGGGCGACAGGCACTCTGCCCATGGCTTACCAGTCTCTACCATGGCTTTTTGAATTTTGAACTTTAGTGTCCCGTTCAGTTTTTTTCCTGCCCTACCGCTGCTTTTTGGATGGTACAAAGCATGTAAGGCCTGTTCTACACCCAAAACCTTCACCATCTCCTACATCACTTCACCTTTCAATGGTCTCAGGTACAACTTCGGCCATAATCTTCTTTGCTGTGGACTATGTCGGTGGCCTTAGCTACTGGGTATGCTTCTGGCCATCCTGAAAACAAGTCATCACACACCAATACATACTCATACACACCCACCTTGGGTAGTTGACTGTACTCTGCAAGCCTTAAAACAGATACAAGAGGTGAGGTGTGTGTTTCTGGGGTACCTAAAACACCTTGCCCACGTTGTTCTGGGCACAAATCATGCATCCTTGAGTATATCTGGCTGCTGCAGAGCTGAAGCCTGGGGTGTACCATGTGCTATGTACTAAATCCCGCATAAAGGGAAGGGTTAGAGGGACCTGGGAAGTTAAAGTTTTCCGTGGAACTTTATTAGTTCTTCCTCATTTGCAGTCCCTCCTTTTGACATCCACTGGCCCCCTCCTTCCCAACTTGGTTCTGTAAGATCTTAAGGATTTCCAGGAAAACAGGATGAGTTATTTCAGAAACCTTAGCTGTGGACCCTAAGGCAGGAGTCTGCCTAGGCAATTTTTTTTTTATTTTTTTTTATGCAGGGTTTAGTCTTGAAAGGTGTTAGAGACCCAAAAGTCCTTTTAAGGACTATTGTTTTACCTGGCTGCCATATATATTATTAGCGCAACCTGCGCTAAATTGCGTGCAATTATTTGGTCGCTGCTGACAGTGACACAACCTCTGCTACCTGCAACCTCTGTTGTGTTACATTTGCGCATCCTAAATATCTGTGACATTCAATCTCAGTAGCCAAGAGTCTGGTCAACAGAATCATCACCCTGATCCTCCTTCCTCCCACCATGGAGTCTTGGCAAACAAGTAATCACACACTTATATATTCTGAGGAGCTCTTTTTATCGCCATTCCTTGATTTGGCCCTCTCGCCAAGCCCGCTTGAAGAGGAACATGAGGATATCGTAACATCAAACGTGCCCTGACCAACGCAGTTATTGGGATGGTCCACTTAACAACTGACACATGGACAAGTGCTTTTGGCCAGGGACACTACATTTCCCTGATGGCACACTGGGTGAATGTTGTGGAGGCCGGGAGCAAGTCGTACCCTGGGATGGCACAGGTGCTACCGCCGCCAAGGATTGCGGGCCCTACTGCCAACAGGGTTTCCGCGCCACCTACAGTAGTGGCTGCAACCCCCCCTTCTCCTCTTCCACCTCCTCTTCCACTTCCACCTCTAAATTCTTATCCTGCAGCACCAGTGAGACATCAGTCAGTAGCTGGAAGCAGTGTAGCACTGCAGTGGGGAAGCGGCAACAGCCCAGCTGAAACTAATTTGCTTAGATGACAAACAGCACACCTTCAGATCCATCCCTCATGACCATTATAGGGTGGCAGACTAACCTTTTCCTCTATTGGGGAGGTGGTTTAACATTATCATGATAATATTCATAATAATACTTCCCACTTTCTCTGTCTCTCTTTACCTCCTCTCTACAATTCCCTTGCTAATCGCAGCCAGACCTCTGCCTGTTCTGTAAACTTGTCATCTTTCAGGCACCCTGTGTTTTCCCTACATGCTTTTTCTCACTATTCTCGATTCAGTTTACCATGGGGGGGTGCAGCATGTCTACACCTTTCATTAGCTTGCTGATGTTTTTCATTGCCTGTCTACATTATTTGTTCCTTGCTACTTCTGCAGCATCTTATCTCAAGGTTAGCATTTTTCAGCAACATCATATGAAAGAAAAAACTGAATCTGTCTGGCCTTACAGTTTACCACAGTTGAGATCATTTCCATCACAATCCCCTCCTTTTGTAATTTTAGCAAATGGGCAGGAGCCCCACTTGACCTTGTGTCAAATGCAGGACTTAACCTAACATTTTCACCCGATTCCCCTTGACCTGGAGTCCTCAACATCTGCACCAACCACAACAACCTGTTATGAATCGAGATGAAGCTGCCTCCAAGTGCTGACCTAATAATAGAAAAGTGAAAAAACATAGAAGTTAAAGCATTTCATCTAATTAAACAATTAAACAATACTACAAGTAAAAACTAATTATAGATATATCTGTATCCTTCACTTACTGAGTTGAGTACTCTATGTGGTGCTACTTTGCTATTTAGATCTATGTGTACTGTTTCGTGCTTGTAACCATATCAGAAACACACTGGGTGAACCACAACATTGTAACGTCCCTGGCCAAAAGCACTTGTCCATGTGTCAGTCGTTAAGTGGACCTTGCCAATAACAGCATTGATCAGGGCACGGGTGATGTTATGGGACACATGCTGGTGTAAGGCTGGGACAGCACACCGTGAAAAATATTGGCGGCTGGGACAGAGTACCACGGGACAGTCGCCGCCATCGGGCTGCGGAAAGCCTCAGTGTCCACAAGCCTAAATGGCAACATTTCAAGGACCAGCAATTTGGAAAGGTGTGCATTTAGTGCTATGGTCTGCAAGTGGGTGGCTGGGTATTTTCACTTTCGTTCAAAGGCCTGGGGTATAGACATCTGTACGCTGCACTGGGACACAGAAGTGGATGTGTTAGCTGATGGTGCTTGCGAAGGTCCAGGTGCAGGGTGGAAGGCATCCGGACCTGCGTCTTGGACAGGGGATTGGCCAGCATGTAACACAGGGGAAGAGGAGGCCATGGCGTGACCCGCAGACACTGATTGTGGACCCAGGTGTTCAGACCATCTATTACGGTGCTTTGATGTAATGTGGCGGATCATGCTGGTGAAGGTGAGGTTGCTAGTGTTCACGCCCCTGCTCATTTTCGTACGGCAGAGGTTGCAAATGACAATTCTTCTATCGTCCGCACTTTTCTCAAAAAAGCGCCAGACTGCAGAACACCTACCCCTTGGCAAGGGAGATTGCCGCAAGGGGGTGCTCCGGGGAACAGTTGTGGGCTTGTTTGGTGTGGCCCGCCTTCTACTTTTTGCCACCCTACTGCCTCTTCCAGTCTGTTGCGGTGCTGCGGATCCCTCCCCCTCTGTACTGCTGTCCTCTCTCGGCTTGCCACCTTCCCAGGTTGGGTCAGTGACTTCATCGTCCAGCACCTCCTCTTCCACTTCCTCACTGTGGTCATCCTCCTGATTTGTTGACCTTACAACAACCTCAGTTATTGACAAGTGTGTCTCATCCTTATCATCAACCTCTTAAGACACTAATTGCAGTTGACTAATTGGCAACTGTGTCTCATCATCATCATCCACCTCGTAAAACACTAATTGCCGTTCCCAACCGCCATCTTTTTCTGACTGTGGATGCTCAAGAGTTTGGGCATCAGTGCACACAATCTCCTCATGTCCCTCTTCAAGCGGGATTGGCGAGAGGGCCAAATCAAGGAATGGCGATGAAAACAGCTCCTCGGAATATCCAAGTGTGGTATCACTTGTTTGCCAAGACTCTCCATGGTAGGTGAAAGGAGGATCAGGGTGAGGATTCTGTTGACCAGACTCTTGGCTACTGAGACTGGACTTTGGGGAAGACAGGTTGGACCACCTGTTCGCACTGGTCTGACATCGAGAGTGGTGTCCTGCGCCGCCCTGCAAACTGGGACATGAAGCTAGGTATTGTGGATGAGTGTGTTTCTTGTGCTCTGGCAGCAGGCACAGTTTCACCGCGCCCAGGGCCACGGCCTCTGCGTGCACCATCAGCAGCATGGTCACTTCCCCGTTCCTTATTGCTCGCCTTGCGCATATTAAATTATATATATGCTTGCAATTATATCACACGTACAGTAGCACAGGTTTTTAAGTGCATGTGCAAATAAAGTACACAGAATGTCACTGATATCTAGGATGCGCACACGTTAAACAGGAGGTATAGCGCAAGTAATGTTACTGTCACCACCGGATAATATAAAATTACACTGAATGAATGTCACTGATATTTGGATGCGCAAACGTTACACAGGAGATGTAGTGCAGGTAATGTCGCTGTCACCAGCAGCAAAAAAATTAGACTAAATGTCACTGATATTTCGGATACGCAAACGTTATACAGAGATGTAGCACAGGTAATGTAACTGTCCGCAGCGGACACCATCTACGGAAAAAGTACACTGGATGTCACAGATATTTTTAAGCTGCGCACATGTTAGACAGGAGATGTAGCACAGATAATGTCGCAGCGGCCTAACAATTGAAAGCTATTTAGCACAGGTTGCGCTAAAATTACATATTTCTGCCAGATACAACTATAGTCCTGAAAAGGACTTTTGGGTCTTTAACAAGATTTAGCAATTTAGTGCAGGTTGCACTAAAAATATCTATTGCTGCCACACACAATAGTCCTTAAAGGGATTCTGTCACCAGGTTTCACCCCTGTCAGCTAAACATATGCTGATGTTG
This sequence comes from Bufo gargarizans, assembly GCF_014858855.1. Taxonomy (NCBI): domain Eukaryota; kingdom Metazoa; phylum Chordata; class Amphibia; order Anura; family Bufonidae; genus Bufo; species Bufo gargarizans. The sequence continues at coordinate 11,209,256 of NC_058090.1, read as the reverse complement.
AGGGCCTCATCAGGATTCCTAATGTGGGCTTCTAAATGTGATCTGTAGCCTTATTTTGCTAAAAAACAGGTTTTACTAACCTGTCACTCAAAGAAATAAGGTGCCCAAGGGGATGTCAAGGGATGCAAGGAGCCGGCCGCACCCACCGCCGTTCATGCCCAGCGCCGCCTTTCCAGACTTCTGCACCGCCTCCTAATCCTCTGTGCCGCCTCTCGCTCTCCCTCCTCCTGCTGTAAGATCTCGCGCGTGCGCACAGGGCTCTGAGAGGCTGGCGCCAGAGTGCAGGTCATACCTGGGTTGAGCGAAGTGCCGGCGCATGCGCACTTCACTTTTAGAAGCCAGATCGAGAAGTCCGGACGGGCGCATCAGGCAGAGCCCTGTGCGCACGCGCAAGATCTTACAGTGGGAGGAGGGGGGAGGGAGGGAGAGCGAGAGGCGGCACAGAGGATTAGGAGGCGGTGCAGAAGTCTGGAAAGGCGGCGCTGGGCACGAACGGTGGTGGGTGCAGCCGGCACCTTGCATCCCTTGACATCCCCTTGGGCACCTTATTTCTTTGAGTGACAGGTTAGTAAAACCAGTTTTTTAGCAAAATAAGGCTACGGATCACATTTAGAAGCCCACATTAGGAATCCTGATGAGGCCCTGAACATCAGCATATGTTTAGCTGACAGGGGTGAAACCTGGTGACAGAATCCCTTTAAAAGGACTTTTGGGTCTATAACAAGTATAAAAACTAAAATATTGCTATTTCACTCCCTATACTATCTCTCCCTTCTGCTCTCCAGCTCTCCCTGACTAATACTGAGCCGAACACGTGTCATTTGGTGCTATATAGTGGGCTGGGCGGGCTAAGCTCTGTTCACATGAATGGAGCTTAGCCGCGCCCAGGCCAGTGATACTAGTCTGCGGTAAACAGCAAGAAGGCCACGGCACTACTGCCAGTGCCGCTACCTTCTCAAACAGCTGAGTGGTAGGTGTCCCGTGTGTCGGACCCGCGCCGATCAGATGCTGATGATCTATCCAGAGGATAGATCATCAGTTTAAAAAAACTGCAGACTCCTTTTAAACAAAAGTGTCTAAATATTATATTTCCAAAATACACTCCACAAACCTGCAGGTTTCATAGCCAAAATCTACCAATATTACCTGCTTGCTCGGGGTCTGCACATAGTTGTTCATAAGCTTGCTGACTGCTTAAAAAAAAAAAGACAACAAGCAGAATTGCGAGTGCAGCTCTGGAATATAATACAGGATGTGACTAAGGATCAGTACAGGATAAGTAATGTAATGTACACAGCAACTGCATCAGCAGAATAGTGAGTGCAGCTCTGGAGTATAATACAGGATGTAACTCAGGATCAGTACAGGATAAGTAATGTATGTGCACAGTGACTGCACCAGCAGAATAGTGAGTGCAGCTCTGGAGTATAATACAGGATGTAACTCAGGATCAGTACAGGAAAGGTAATGTAATGTACACAGCAACTGCACCAGCAGAATAGTGAGTGCAGCTCTGGAAAGTAATACAGGATGTAGTTCAGGATGAGTACTACAGTATAAGTAATGTAATGTATGAAAAGAGTAACTCCATTATATTTTATATAAACTGTTGGTTAGAGTGAGCCCATAGCTAGAACTTATCTATTACATTACATAGATGAGTAGCAATAGACACATGTTGGTTATACCACTGTCTCCCACATTGACTTGACTTTACGCACAGCCTTATTAGTTACTGAGTAAACAGTGGATATTATGCTGTGTGTGGACAGATACCAACCGTTATTTCACCTGCTTGTCATGTTATTACACTAAGGATGTCAAAATAAAACCTTTCTATTTTCTTCACCTCTGCTCTTTTGTCTCTCACCTTTGTCACCAGGTCACCCTGCTCAGCAGATGTAATTTATAGCTGACAAAACCAATTAGTGCATACAATACTTTTATTCTGGACATAGATTAGGTTTTGGTAATCTGATAAGGATCCAATAAAATGCTTCCCAAATTACAGAACCTTCAAATGTAAAATCCCCATAATTAGATCTGACTTGTTTTCTCTTCATCTATGACAAATCAATAAAAGCAACAAAGTCGCAACAACAGGGCTAGAAATGATCAGCTACATTTTTTAAAAGAAATTCACATTTCTCTACCTTGAGATGTATTATAATGACAGTTCAGACTAGAAATAAGCGAATTTCTTAAAATTTGTTTCAGGTGTGATTCAAATCGGTCATAAAATTCTATTCAGATCCATCAACAATGCTCCAATAAGTCTCAGAGAACTCATATTTTTCTCTCATGCCTTTCCTTCTTTTTTATTTTTTCTCCTCCCTCCTTTAAGCTCTTTAATGCAATGACAACAATAGTAAGTAATATCAGAGTAACACTGACATATATATGTATGAGTAAACACGTGGTTGACAGCGTTAAAAGTCAGTTTAAAAGACACTGCTCCTTTTGGATTTGTTATATTTTTTAAATTAAAAATGTTCCAAAAAGTATCCCTTATTGGAGTCAGATGGTGTTTAAACACACACATGGTATTATTGGGGAAAACAACAGTAGCTTGTTCTGAACAAGCATCCAAAGATTAAATTGCTAAATTGCATAAATATAAATGATAGCCTTATTTTTCTGTAATAAACAGAGGTGCAATTAAACCTCCCCTGCTGCAAACACACTGTACACTGGTATCAACACATTAAAATAACCTGAATTGCACACTTATGAACGGCTAAAAATTGTAGCTATGTTCTTCTTGATGACAACTCTTGACTTTTTACCTAGTAATTCAATCTATCTAACTAAATATATCACTAGATGGCTGGCTTGGCTCTGTAATTGGTGTCTGTCAGAGACTTGGCGCAGACATTCTCTTACATCACTGACTGGGCTCACAATGGCATATCTGCTTTACACATAGCAAAAGGCCTAATAGAGCAACCAATATCCTCTCTCCTGATTGACTGTCAGACTGAATTGCGGGCCCCACCAGGCATCAGGTGATCCTCCATCTTCATCCTTCCTGCCCTGTTACTTTTAAAAGTTAAATGGCGGACTCTGTATTGCACAATCCATCTGAAGCAAATCAGCAAAACCTTGGATTCCATTGGCAGAATAATTTTTTGAGATACATGACTAATTTGTTTAGTTTAGAATCGATTTTCTCATCTCTAGTTAAGACACTTCAGGTCTGTACCTCTGCTTTTCTAAAACTGATAGGTAAGTTCTATGAGTGGGAACACCACTGTTTGCTTTGGCTTTATTGGAATTTGCTTAATGCATGCATAGGTAAAAGAGGTTCTCCGCTTTGGAAATCCCTACTTGTTAGAAGGTCCTCTTGACAACAAGCTGATCACAAAGTGTCTCCGTATTGGGACCTCCATGGATTAGCTGTAATCTTTGTGAAAACCAGGCAATGATTGTTTAACTTCCCAGCAGCGCCCACACTGGGGAAGCTAAGCATTACATAGTGTCCATACAAATAAGTTGGTTTTCTGTGTATTTCAAGATAGGTGCTCTTAGTTTGATAGTTTTTAGCTGCTCTAAAGAGATCAGATCCTGAACAGAGGAACCACCTTTGATCTAAACATCATCCAATCTGTCTAGGATTACATGAAGAAAGATAAGAATTTGAGCAAGCCTACCTCCCCAAAAAAAATCTGTGGTTAGTTCTGAAACATGCCTTGAACAGCCTTCCTGCCGAGTTCCTTCAAAAGGGTTGTGCATATGGAGAACCGATGCTGTTTTGAAGGAAAAGTGTGGTCACACCAAATATTGATCGGATTTAGATTAAGGATGAGCTAATTGATTTGTACCAATCGATCCGTTCATCTGAACAAATTCTCTGTCTGTAAGGGGCTGTCTCTCTACTAGTGATGAGCGGGAGGTGCCATATTCGATTTCGCAATATTTCACGAACATTCGATTGAATATTCATGTTATATTCGTCGAAATCGAATATTCGTAATTATTCCAATTATCGCGAATAATATGCGATTTAATTAATCGCGTATAGCGATTTTTTCTTTTAATAGTATAAGGCAACGTTCCTATGACTAATTGACTATGGCTAGGCTAATATGTGTATTTAACGAAATTTCGTAATATTGCTCTAACTTCGTCTTTTAGAATATTACGAATATTCGTAATATTCTAAAAGACGAAGTTAGAGCAATATTATGAAATTTCGTAAAATACACATATAGATTGTAATTTAGCTAATATAGTGCTATAATCCTTTTTTTCCCTCAAATTCTTTTTACCTCTTCTGAACTTAAGTTTTGTAAAATATGTACACTATTAAAAAATTTACTATAGCAGTATATTAGCTAAATTACAATCTATATGTGCATTTTACGAATATTCTTAATATTGCTCTAACTTCGTCTTTTAGAATATTCGTAATATTGCTCTAACTTCGTCTTTTAGAATATTACGAATATTCTAAAAGACGAAGTTAGAGCAATATTAAGAATATACGTAAAAAGTTTAAATCGCAATTCGATTATTATAACTTGAATTAATCAGATTGCGATTTCAACTTAGCTAAGTTAGCACTGCTATATTCCATATTAGGCTAGAATCAACAAATATGGAATATAGCAGTAAGTTGAAATCGCAATTCGATTATTATAACTTGAATTAATCGAATTGGGATTTCAACGTAATTCTCAAATCCGACTGTACATTCTAGTATATAGAGACGTTCCCATGGTGATGGGGACGCTCCATGAGCTTGGAAGTCGGCAGAAGCGGCAACGGGCACTGACTGGAGCAGCCAGGAAGCCAGGAATCCAAAGGACAGGTAAGAACAACTTTAGGGAAGTGGGAAAGAAAAAAATATAACAATAAAAAAATAATGAATATTCGATTTCGCGAATATATAGAACAATATTCTAAATATTCGCAAAATCTCGAAGTTGCGATATTCTAGAAAAAAAATTGCAATTCGAATATTCGCGCTCAACACTACTCTCTACAGATGATTCCCTATCCTGGCAGCAGACTGACATGGCCGCATATCTCACGAGACCATGATCAACCTGCACATGAGCCGTTACTATACGCAGATGATCAGCCTCCGTCTATGAGGGACTGTCTCTCTACAGATCAATAACTATCATGTCAGCAGATTGATATGGCCTCATATCTCAAGAGACCATGACAATCTTGCACATGCGTCGTTACTCTATACTTATACTCTATGGATCTGCCTCCATCTATGAAGGGTTGTCTCTCTACAGATGATTCCCTATCCTTGCAGCACATTGATGTGGCCTTATATCACACGAGACCATGATAATCTTGCACATGCACTATGTTACTGTACATGGATGATCTGCCTGCAAATACGAATTACAGATTGTGCACACGCCGCCAATATTAACTTTATCGGCGCATGCAAATTTATTGATGCAGATTCTTAAGCAAATCATACGAATGATCCCTAAGTTTAGATTTCAGTTTTCTTTATTCACTTAGCATTTTGTTGATTGATAAAAAATAAACTATTGCTTTTTGTGAAGGCAGTCTTACTTTGCATATATTGCATTGGGATTCAGGACAGAAGACTGCAGCCTCCAGTAGGAAAGTCTAAGATCAAGATGCAGAACAAGTATAATGGTGCAAAGTAAGTGAGATGAATGCTGCTATGCTTGCTGTAGTACCAGCTATAAGTATATTGGTCACACTTTAATGCAAGTTGTTTGAGATTATTAGTCTGACTGTTTTTTAGCATCCGCTCCGCTCAGTTCACATAAGTGTGTTCACTGAAGGAAGCATGGCAATGAGGTTTTCTATGGAGGAGAGGCAATCTTTTGCAGTCTATTGATTTTTAAACTGCAATGATTTCCCCTATGCATGAAAAGGAATATTTCACTGTCTTGTTTGATCTTTTTGCTTTTATTGCAACTTTTCCCTCTCATCTATCAAACTAGAGGTATACAATGCATTCCTGATCATGGCCGTGCACTGGCTGTACTACCTTTATGCTATCTTCCCTATCAACCAATTATTATCATTAGAGATGAGCAAAAGTATTGAAAAATTTAATTTGGCTGCTTTGCAGAATTTTACAAAAAGAATTTGCTTTGTGACGAATGACTTCGTCATGAACTGTATTTCTTTGTAAGTAGTGGGTGCAATGACAAAGAGCGGCGATTGCGCCACTCCCCGTCATTGTACCCCTAAGATGCCGCTTTCTGATAGCAATAATACAGTTTAAAACTAAAAAAATCACACTTACCTCCACCCATTTTATCGCGAACAGCCGGCCGCCACCCTCTTGATTAAAGACCTGGCATACAATCTCGTGTGGCCCGTGATTACATCATTACATAGGTCGGCATGGTGAAGTCATACGTCACCTTGCACAGGATTTCGTGTGAGATCTTCAATCAAGATGGCGGTGGCCGACTCTTCGCACTCAAATGAATAAGGTAAGTATGATTTTTTTATTTTACCAATTAGCTACTACAAAGCACAAGGCAAATCAAATTTTCCCTGAAATTCTGATCAAATTCCACTTCTTGAAATCTTGTCTTGAAGAAAACAGGCCAAAGGACATGCTGCAAGTGATGATGACATTACAATGTGATCACGCTGGGCGCACACAGTGAAATCATCCCTCAGGTCATCACGCTCACCACAGCTCCTTTGGCCGATTTTCTTCAATTAAAACTGGAGCGGACTGCCTTTCCGTGAGCAAGTGGATGAGGTGAGAATATTTATTTATTTATTTTCAGCCACCATTTTAATAAAAATGTATTAGAAAACACGAAACATAAGGAAAATCGGCTTCGTAATGAATAGAATTCTTCCTGAAATTTAGATCGAAGCCCACTTCCGATATATTGATTTGCTCAACACTGCTCCTATGTACAAGAATATAACTACAGGTACTACAATACTGCTACCATATACAAGAATATAACTACTATAATACTGCTCCTTTGTACAAGAATATAACTACTATAATACTGCTCCTATGTACAAGAATATTAGTACTATAATACTGCCTCCTATGTACAAGAATATAAATACTGTAATACTGATCCTATGTACAATAATATAACTACTATAATACTGCCTCCTATGTACAAGAATATAACTACTATAATACTGCCTCCTATGTACAAGAATATAAATACTATAATACTGCTCCTATGTACAAGAATATAACTACTATAATACTGCTCCTATGTACAATAACATAACCACTATAATACTGCCTCCTATGTACAAGAATATAACTACTATAATACTGCCTCCTATGTACAAGAATATAAATACTATAATACAGCTCCTATGTACAAGAATATAACTACTATAATACTGCTCCTATGTATAATATAGCTACTATAATACTGCCTCCTATGAACAAGAATATAACTACTATAATACTGCCTCCTATGTACAAGAATATAAATACTATAATACTGCTCCTATGTACAAGAATATAACTACTATAATACTGCTCCTATGTACAATAATATAACTACTATAATACTGCCTCCTATGTACAAGAATATAACTACTATAATACTGCTCCTGTGTACAAGAATATAACTACTATATTACTGCTCCTTTGTACAAGAATATAACTACTATAATACTGCTCCTATGTACAAGAATATAACTACCATAATACTGCTCCTATGTACAAAAATATAACTACTATAATACTGCCTCCTATGTACAAAAATATAACTACTATAATACTGCTCTTTTGTACAAGAATATAACTACTATAATACTTCTCCTATGTACAAGAATATAACTACTATAATACTACCTCCTATGTACAAGAATATAAATACTATGATACTGCTCCTATGTACAAGAATATGTCACGGAAGGTGTACAGGAAACTAGAAGACACAAAATGAATATCCGACTCACTGGATCCAAAACTAAGGAACAAAAGGGAGAGCCCTGCATCAGACCTGGCTCTCTCCCTGACTGCTCAGCCTATGCGAAAATCCCAATGGTAGATGATCGCATATCCTCGTACCTCAACTGTATAACACCTGAACACCCTATAATAGTGAGGGGACACAGCCACCGGCTCCCTACACTTGATACGGAGGGAGTCAGGGTCACCTGGGATCCAGCAAACAGAAAAATGAAATGAACAAAACTTATCTGTAGAAGACTCAGAAGTAGGATCAGCATGCACACACTCCAGGAAGGAATATAAACCGCAAAGTAAAGCAGTCTGGGAAGGGATTTAAAGGGATGCAATCAGTGCAACTACATGACAGCTGAGAGAGGCTAACGAGATGAGAAAATGAAAGCAAAACAAAAGGAAGCTCAAGGAGGAGGTTCTGAAAGGCATCTGTCAGAGCTTCTCAGATGTCTGGTGGTGACAGAATATATCTACTATAATCCTGCTCTTATGTGCAAAAATATAACTACTATAATATTGCCTACTATGTACAAGAATATAACTACTACAATACTGCCTCCTATGTACAAGAATATAATTACTATAATACTGCTCTAATATACAAGAATATAACTTCTATAATACTGCTCCTATGTACAAGAATATAACTACTATAATGCTTCCTCCTATGGACAAGAATATAACTACTGTAATGCTGCCTCTTATGTACAAGAATATAACTACTATAATACTGCCTCCTATGTACAATAATTTAACTGCTATAATTCTGCCTCCCATGTACAAAAATATAACTACTATAATACTGCTCCTATGTAAAATAATATAAATACTATAATACTGCTCCTATGTACAAGAATATAACTACATATACTGCTCCTATGTACAAGAATATAACTACTATAATCCTGCTCTTATGTGCAAAAATATAACTACTATAATACTGCTCCTATGTACAAGAATATAACTACTATAATATTGCTCCAATGTACAAGAATATAACTACTATAATACCGCTCCTATGTACAAGAATATAACTACTATAATACTGCTCCTATGTACAAGAATATAACTACTATAATACTACCTCTTATGTACAAAATTATAAATACTATAATACTGCTCATATGTACAAGAATATAACTACTATAATACTGCTCCTATGTACAAGAATATGACCACATATACTGCTCCTATGTACTAGAATATAACTACTATAATACTGCTCCTATGTACAAGAATATAACTACTATAATACTGCTCCTATGTACAAGAATATAACTACTATAATACAGGGAGTGCAGAATTATTAGGCAAATGAGTATTTTGACCACATCATCCTCTTTATGCATGTTGTCTTACTCCAAGCTGTATAGGCTCGAAAGCCTACTACCAACTAAGCATATTAGGTGATGTGCATCTCTGTAATGAGAAGGGGTGTGGTCTAATGACATCAACACCCTATATCAGGTGTGCATAATTATTAGGCAACTTCCTTTCCTTTGGCAAAATGGGTCAAAAGAAGGACTTGACAGGCTCAGAAAAGTCAAAAATAGTGAGATATCTTGCAGAGGGATGCAGCACTCTTAAAATTGCAAAGCTTCTGAAGCGTGATCATCGAACAATCAAGCGTTTCATTCAAAATAGTCAACAGGGTCGCAAGAAGCGTGTGGAGAAACCAAGGCACAAAATAACTGCCCATGAACTGAGAAAAGTCAAGCGTGCAGCTGCCAAGATGCCACTTGCCACCAGTTTGGCCATATTTCAGAGCTGCAACATCACTGGAGTGCCCAAAAGCACAAGGTGTGCAATACTCAGAGACATGGCCAAGGTAAGAAAGGCTGAAAGACGACCACCACTGAACAAGACACACAAGCTGAAACGTCAAGACTGGGCCAAGAAATATCTCAAGACTGATTTTTCTAAGGTTTTATGGACTGATGAAATGAGAGTGAGTCTTGATGGGCCAGAAGGATGGGCCCGTGGCTGGATTGGTAAAGGGCAGAGAGCTCCAGTCCGACTCAGACGCCAGCAAGGTGGAGGTGGAGTACTGGTTTGGGCTGGTATCATCAAAGATGAGCTTGTGGGGCCTTTTCGGGTTAAGGATGGAGTCAAGCTCAACTCCCAGTCCTACTGCCAGTTTCTGGAAGACACCTTCTTCAAGCAGTGGTACAGGATGAAGTCTGCATCCTTCAAGAAAAACATGATTTTCATGCAGGACAATGCTCCATCACACTCGTCCAAGTACTCCACAGCGTAGCTGGCAAGAAAGGGTATAAAAGAAGAAAATCTAATGACATGGCCTCCTTGTTCACCTGATCTGAACCCCATTGAGAACCTGTGGTCCATCATCAAATGTGAGATTTACAAGGAGGGAAAACAGTACACCTCTCTGAACAGTGTCTGGGAGGCTGTGGTTGCTGCTGCACGCAATGTTAATGGTGAACAGATCAAAACACTGACAGAATCCATAGATGGCAGGCTTTTGAGTGTCCTTGCAAAGAAAGGTGGCTATATTGGTCACTGATTTGTTTTTGTTTTGTTTTTGAATGTCAGAAATGTATATTTGTGAATGTTGAGATGTTATAATTGGTTTCACTGGTAAAAATAAATAATTGAAATGGGTATATATTAGTTTTTTGTTAAGTTGCCTAATAATTATGCACAGTAATAGTCACCTGCACACACAGATATCCCTCTAAAATAGCTAAAACTAAAAACAAACTAAAAACTACTTCCAAAAATATTCTGCTTTGATATTAATGAGTTTTTTGGGTTCATTGAGAACATGGTTGTTGTTCAATAATAAAATAAATCCTCAAAAATACAACTTGCCTAATAATTCTGCACTCCCTGTATTGCTCCTATATACAAGAATATAACTACTATAATACTGCTCCTATGTACAGTACTATAACTACTATAATACTGCCTCCTATGTACAAGAATATAACTACTATAATACTGCTCCTATGTACAAGAATATAACTACTATAATACTTTGTTCTCTGTACTATAATATAACTACTATAATACTACAACCTATGTACAAGAATATAATTAATATAATACTGCTCCTATATGCAAGAATATGACTACTATAATACTGCTCCTATGTACAAGAATATAACTACTATAATACTGCTCCTATGTACAAGAATATAACTACTATAATACTGCCTCCTATGTACAAGAATATAACTACTATAATACTGCTCCTATGTACAAGAATATAACTACTATAATACTGCTCCTATATACAAGAATATAACTACTATAATACTGCTCCTATATACAAGAATATAACTACTATAATACTGCTCCTATATACAAGAATATAACTACTATAATACTGCTCCTATGTACAGTACTATAACTACTATAATACTGCCTCCTATGTACAAGAATATAACTACTATAATACTGCTCCTATGTACAAGAATATAACTACTATAATACTTTGTTCTCTGTGCTATAATATAACTACTATAATACTAAAACCTATGTACAAGAATATAATTAATATAATACTGCTCCTATATGCAAGAATATGACTACTATAATACTGCTCCTATGTACAAGAATATAATTACTATAATACTGCTCCTATGTACAAGAATATAATTACTATAATACTGCTCCTATGTACAAGAATATAATTAATATAATACTGCTCCTATATGCAAGAATATGACTGCTGTAATGCTGCATAGTTTGTTCAAGGATATCATTCTGCCCATATGTTGGAGAATAAAACTAGTAGAAGACTGATTTGCACAGACAGGACCATTGTGCTTACAAATACGGAGAATCTTGATATCTGGATGGAGTTGCACTTAAATTGTATTTAAGAAGTAAAACTCCCACAAAACCTAATGTTTACAGAGCAGCTGTGTGTGCACTTAGATGTAGTTAGAGTTTTCAAATTCCCATAGCTAAAATCGCTCTGAAAAATCTATGTGCCTTTCTCTCTGTTAAATGCTGATGTTTGGATTTACTAATTTACTGAATTTACATCATTACATACATTTTCACTTGAGATCTGAGAGTTCAACATCAACATATGGCCCATTTTTTTTTATCAGGCTTCAAATCTTGCAACACATCACCTTATACAGAAATAACTGAAAACAGCTTTTTTTAGCGCCATGATCTTTTGATTCAGAGAGATTTCACATCCAACTCTCTCTGCTTTCAGCCTCAGAGTGGACGCCATGCCGCCAGTCATTAGCGGAGGTTGGTAGATACAGTTGAAACTCGAAAAATGTGAATATCGTGCAAAAGTTCATTTATTTCATTAATGCAACTTAAAATTAGAATTTTGTGAAAAGGTTCAATATTCTAGGCTCAAAGTGTCACACTATAGTCAGCTAATTAATCCATACCCCCTGAGCAAAGGGGACCTGAGATTGTGACTTTGGGGTTTCATAAGCTGTAAGCCATAAGCATCCAAATTATAACAAATAAAGGCTTGAAATACCTCGCTTTGCCTGTAATAAGTCTCATATATTAGTTTCACCTTTTAAGTTGCATCACTGAAATAAATGAACTTTACACAATATTCAAATTTTCAAAGTTTCACCTGTAATTTAGCGTGTAGTGTATTTCCTTCCCATTCTATAGTATGTCACAAAAAGAAACTTTGTCAATGGAAAGTGGCAATTTTTTTATGTAAACTTCCTCTATGAGATATATGCTAGACACATCCCAGTGGTTACTGAGTGTTGAATACGATTTCTTGCTTCGCTGACTGAGAAGCACCATATTGCCGTTTCTCAGCGTGTGCAGCATGTACCAAGAAAGGTGAGTGAAATCTGGTCTCCATGGGAACAGGCATTTGTTTTTTTGGATGTAAATAGTAACAGGTTACACAGGAACAGGTTGTTTTCTCCTCCTGCGTGAATTTGGACACAATGTGTAAAATGTTTTTGAAACAAGAAAACAGTTATACAGTTAAAATTTTAAAAATATACACATTTTTGTCAGTCTGAAATTTAAAAACAAATGTATTTTTATTTTGTGTCCTCTTTTGCATTTTTTTATATGTTGGTTTTAAAAGGGAAATATTTTGATTGTGGGATTAACTTGGTTGTGCAAGAATGGAAGGGTTTGGCAAACCCCCCACTTGGCCGGACCTGTAAAGGGAAGCTTACTTTCTGTAATGTAACGTGAATTCAAAAGATTTGAGAATGAAAAAGCTTACACAGGCTAAGTGAATAAATATATTTACTAAGTGCGATTAAATATACGCAAACACAAATAAATCACAAAGAATAATTAAAAGTAAATATACATCACTAGCCTAAATATGGGGTAGGTATCCGGTTGGCCATACTATAACACATGGCTGTCTACCATGTTATAACACATGACCAAAACCCCAGGGTATACAAGAGATATGGTAAATCAATACTTACATCCTAACTATGATGGAATTCCAGGTTCAATCCCCTGAATGAATGTGTGTTATTAATTTTACATTTTTAGACCCTCCTCCAGTGTGCAGCACACACGTCTCTGAGATCACTCAGGAATGTGGTCTTATCAGCACAATGGGGGATAGGTACTACATAACAAAGCACATCATCACACAGAATGGTAATAATAAAAGGAACAGAATTAAAGAGACAGAACCAAACAGTACTTGAAAAATACTCTTACAATACACTTACTTGCTTTCCAGTGCTGGCTCCCCGTTCCTTCTCCTCCAGTCTGCAATGCTTCACTGAAAACTACAGGTTTGACGCCGCCTGCAGCCAATCACTGGCCATAATGGTGACCAGATCCCCTTACATAATAAGAAATAGTAATATGACGCAAGGGATCTGGTCACTGCCGTGGCCAATGATTGGCTGCAGAAGGCATCCAACCAGATGTTTTCAGCGAGGGAGCGTAGTGGAGCATTGCAAGCAGGGAAGAGAAGGAGCAAGGAGCCAGTACCGGAAAGCAGGTAAGTAAACTTCTCTTTACAGGTCCAGCTAAGTAGGGGGAAGGGGGGGTTGCCAAACCCCCCTCTCCCCATACTTGCTCAACCCCTTTAAAGAGTCTGTCTCATTAAGACAGCTTTGTCTGATCAGGGAGGCTCCCACCACTGGGCTTCCTGCCGATCATGAGAATGCGTGCCCATGCTCATCCATTTGAATGGAGCGGTGGTCACGCCTGCACTCTACTTCTCCACTCAGCAATATGGGATTGCCATAGATAGCTGAGCAATTGTATCTGGCAGTTCGATAGATTTGGATAAAGTGTTAGATATTCATGTGTGTCTGTTGCTCCATTTGGATGGAGAGCTCAGGTCCACATTCTCGTGATCGGCAGGGGTCCTAGCAGTTGGACTTCTGCCGATCAGACACTTGTGGATAAGTGACAGGCTTTTCCTAATGGGATAGTCCCTTTAAAGTGGTCATTTCCTTTGAATTTAGTTGAAGATTAACCAAACGTCATGGATCTTGGCTATAACTGCCAGCAACGGGAGAAGCTCCTCTTGTCTATGCAGTGATATTCAGTTCTGGCTCAAGCAGCGAGAACCTCCCACTATGTTGTCCATATATCTATCAAATTTTGCTGAAGTGATCACAGAAGTTGCAAATACTAATCAGTGTTTAAGAATACCTCCAGTGAAAATTAAAACTGTTTCTTTGCTCAGAAATCCACATGAGCAGTCAGTATGGAATGGTCTTTGTACCTTCACTTTTGAACTCTGTCTGTAAGATATGTTCCTATACACTGGATGATACAGTTAAAATGGCAACCATATAATGCCCTGACAGTATCATGCAGAAGTCCAATGTATATGATGGGAGATGAGAAGTGGAGATAAACTTTAAGCTGATCTTGCTCCAGTCCTGTCAATGTTTCTTTATTCATGAGCAGTACATTTGAGACAAGCTTTATATTGTTTATGAAGGCTACAACATGGTCTCCCAGTCTTCTTCTCAGTCTTCTGCCTCTTCTGTAACTGTGAGCTAGTGTTAGAGATGATTGAATCGATTCTTTAGAATCAAAGTTTGACTAGACTTAAAAAAAATGGATTGGTCAAAATAAGAATTTCTTGAGAAAAAAATTTGGGCTAATTTAATTTTGATTCTGAAGAAAAGAGAGATGGAGAAAGAGGGAGAGAGAGAGAGAGAGAGAGGGCAGGAGAGAGTTTTCAGGCATTACGATTAGGTAGAGCAGATTCATACCCAAATCAAATGATCGTTTTGGACGAATCAAACCCAAATCAAATTTTAGGAAATTCATGCATTTGTATATATTAGTATATGTAATCTTCAGTGTGCACCTGCACATTGGGATGTGCTGACTGACCCCCTTTTTGACCACTGCGCTCCACCCTCACCCCTGGCCCTGCCTCGCAAGTCCTGATGACAGGGGACAACTGGACGGCAGTCCCTAACTTAGGATACTTGCTGGAAAGACAGACAAGACAAATAACGGAACATGAACGGACCGGGTCAATAGGAATAAGCAGAGAATAGTCAGGAGAAGCCGAGGTCAAATACCAGGAGAGAAACAAAGTACAACAGGAGTCCGCAAAGAATCGTCAGGTGGAAGCCGGGGTCAGAATACCAGGAGAGATGAGCAGTACAGGAAAAGCAGGCAGATAATCGTCAGGGAACAGGATCAGGTATGTATGCAGGAAACCAAACAATCGCCAGATAACTAATTAACAGGCAACCTGTGGCCAGCAGGCTGCATGTTAAATACTGGCAGGCTGAGGTCATGTGACGTGGCCAGCGCCACATGACCCGCACCAGGGAGAACAGCCGAGCAACGAGTGTCCAGCTCAGTGCTCAGACCTCCCCTGGTTACTGGGGGAACTGAGGACGCCAGCCGCGTGGAGGAGACGTGCGCGGATGGTCCCTCCCGCCCCCTGTTACCTAGGAGACGAGGAAGCTGTGCTCGTCCTCTCTCCTGCACAGCAAAGGGACGCCGATGGCGCTGAGGAGAGCAAGCTCCTCGGCGTCCCGTGACAGGCTGACTCCATTTAGTCTTGCACCCCTGACCAGCCTGTCTGTTCCATATGCTGATTTTAATTAGAGTAAGTGTAAAGCTGTAGCCTACTATCATTGCATTAATTGTAAGCCATTTGGCACCAGGAGAAGTATAGAGTGAGCTCAGCATGCATGTTGGTACCTGCATCGCTGAATTTAATGGAGGCAGTTATGGCTCCAAAAATGGTAATAAGCAGAGTGGACCCAGCATGCATGTGGAATCTGCACTCCCTGAATTTTATGGTGGCCATATTGGCACATAACAGGTAGTATTTAGTGTTCCCGTCTTATAGAGATCGCCTTGATGTTTGGCAGACGGGCCCAAATAATTTTGTACAAAATGTATTTGCCAATAATCTCAAATTTGCAAAATAAGCATAGCATTAGCACCAGAATGTTTTCTATAATTATGGCATTATTCTACTTTATTTGTGTTTGCCGAGCGCTGCTGCATTGTGTTTTTTTCTTTGTAATCTTCTCTCATCATGCCCCAGTTCAGTGCATTGAGAAACATTCAGAAAGAGACAAGCAGAGCCGGCTCTGGCCAGTACTACCGTCTACTATACTGTATACTGGCCTAGTGGCCTAATTTACCATATAAAATTTACATGGGGGTTTCATTCAAATTATTTAATCATGATAAAAAAGTATAGTCTTACAAAACCACCAGATATTTCTATCCTTAAATAGTAACAGACATGTGGCAGAGCAGACACATCTGATAAAACATATGTTTCTCTCCTGCTATATTGTTAAAGAGCATTGTATCTGTATAAAACACAGGGTTTTCCAGAAAACCGAGAATGTTGAGGCAAGAGATTGTTTTATTTATTTTGAATCAATTCGGAAATTACATAATTGCTGTTAAATTCTTTTCTTTTCAAGAGAATGAAGGTATCAGGGGCATCATGGTGGAAGGCGATGACTTAGTTGAATGTGTCAATTGATAAAGTTGCCTGGAGATGTAAAGCCGTTCACAGAACACTTGATGCATCGGCTTCTACTCAATTCACTTTTTATTAAAAGGATTTTACAGGACTTAAAGGGATTATCTGGGAAATAATATTGATGACCTATCCATAGAATATCAATATCACATTGGAGGGGGTCTGAGTGCCGGTGTTCTAACAAAAATCCTTACTCGTGAAAATACCTTACCCTTCGTGACTTCCGGGGGGGGGGTGCACCTCAACTTCCAGAGGTGTACGCCTCAGCGCAAGCGCACTACCACGGCACGGGTAAGGTAAAATTACAGGGAGCGATGACTCACGGACACCGCACGTGCACCCTCAGGGGTAAGGAGATCTGACGGTCTTTTCTCCTTACCTTCACACTGCGCACGCGCGGATTGTACAATCTCCTTACCCTCACAAGGGTTAGGGTTAGTCCCCCCAATATGCTGCACCCACCCCCTCCCCCCGGATGGCTGATAGTGCTGGGAGCAAAAGGAGATTTCACAATCACACAATTTTAGCAAGAAGAAAAGACCATCAGATCTGAGTCATCGCTCCCTGTAACTTTACCTTACCCGTGCCATGGTAGTGCACTTGCGCTGAGGTGCACACCCCTGGAAGTTGAGGCGCACACCCCCGGAAGTCACGAGGGGTAAGGTATTTTCACGAAGTAAGGATTTTTGTTAGAACACCGGCACCCCCACCAATCAGCTGTTTTGGATGGCTGCATGCTCACCGGAGCTTAGGTGAGGGTTGCGGCCTCCCGAGTGCTTACCAAGCAGGGCACCGTACATCATATAGTGACTGTGCTTGGTATTGCAGCTCAGCCCCATTGACTTGAATGGGGCTGACCTGCAACTAGGCCATGTGACTGATGTACGGTGATTTCACATGGCCCAGAAAGAGACTTTGACTCTTACTGAGCACCCGACCTATTCTAACAGCTGACGGTGGGGATCATTTGCATCAGATCTCTGCAGATCTGATAATGGGGTCCTATCCCAAGCCTTGTTCCTCAATATTATTTCCCGGATAACCCCTTTAAATACTGAGGAGTAGTGTTGATCATGAATATTCTAATCGAAAATTTTGTATCGAGAATATCGGCACTTCGAGAATTCTTGAAGATGTAGAATACAGTGCTATATCTTCGTAATCGCGAATACTTTAGATTTTTTTTTCATCGGTAACCTCCCTTCTTGCTTGTGGGACAATGAGAAGGCTGCAATATCTTTGTCTGAGCTTAGCAACATCCCTAGCAACCAATAGGAAAGTTGCCTACCCCTTACTATATAAGAACCTCCCCAGTAGCCATTTTCTACAGTTTTTTGCATTTCTGAGAGAGAGAGAGCAGTGACATTGCTGTGCTCTGTGCTTTGCTGAGTCATCTGGATCCTTATCCAATTACATTAGATAGTTAGTTAGTTAGTTAGTTCATATATATAATACAGATTGTTAGTGGGAGATAGTCAGTGTAGGTTATATCCTGATATAGTGTAGCTGGTCGGTTCCAGTGCAGGGTGTTAGGTAGTGTGATAGGAATTACTGTACTGTGCATTTTCTCCAGTCTCAGGAAACTTCTAGCAGCTTGAAAAATGTAGCAACAGTGACCCACGCCTGTATTGCGCGCGCAATACGTGCATATTACATTGCCGATTTTCGCAATCAGGAAAATAATGACTGGAGATCACAAATTCTAGAATTTGCAAATTTATGGCAAATATTAGGCCAAAAATTTGCAACGTATCGGGAAAACGAATATTGCCTATGATGCTCATCACTACTGAGGAGGTGTTATTAGGGTGGGTTTGAACTCAGAACTACAAAGCGATAGTAATAACCAATGAGCCACCTTTCTATCAATGATGAGCAACTTTCAAATTTTCAGTCCCAGAGGGGCTGTACAGCAGCTCCTATGTGCCGGTTGCCAGGCAAACCAATTTTTTTAGATCACTGTAAGGCCAGATTAATTTATCATTTGGGCATCCGTATTGTGAGAGCAACACCGGGACCCATCTTTTGTTCCATCAAACTGACCTCAGATTACCTCAGCTTATTCTATGGTAATCTAAATTCATTTTGGCCTTAAAGGGGCTCTCCAGGACTAGAAAAAAATGGCTGCTGTCTTCCAAAAATAGCACCACACCGGCAACTAGATTGTGAGTGGTATTACAGGTCACCTCAGGGGAGCTGAGCTGCAATGCTAGGCACAACCCACGGACAGAGGGGGGTATATTACTGCTCCATGCAGTTCAAAACTTGTGAGGAGCTATATCATGATCAAGTTCATGTTATAAGCACCGATAAGATTAGAATTAAGTAAATTTAAAGTCTATGGACAAGTTTAAACTATTCTTTTTTTTTAATTGTCAATTAATCAACTTTCTAAATGGTCTTCAGAAATATTTCCATCCATGTTATTTCTGTAAAGATTATGTGTAAATCCTTCACCTAGCTGGTGGTGCTGCTGAATCTGAAATAAATCAATTACAGCTTATCTCGTGTATCTGATGACTCCCTCTGCTGTCCACCTCCCTTCCCTCAGTGCTGCAGTGAAGAAGAGGTCATGCAGGGCAAATCAGATAGTGGAGAGGGGAGAAAACATCCAAGGAAGGCAGTAGGCAGGGAGGACTGCACACATAATGCAGTCTGCAGGGAGAAGACAAAAGCATCCTGGACACACAGATCTCATATCCACCATGTATTACTGGCAGGGGTTGTATACTTAATATCAGCAGGTCTGTCAATGAATGAAGGTGTGAAGACTGTAGCCTGAAACTTCGTGCAAACATTTTTTTTTTTTATGTAAGCAGAAAAAAAATTTTTTTTGGGAGAGACATATAGTTCGTCCTGCAAAGGTTATGACATCCTTGTGTTCCAGGTTTTCTTAATGTAATTGGTTTGAGTGTATTTACTTCTTCCTACTTCTTCTCTCATTGATTTTTTTTAAAACAGAGTCCTCATCACTGAACGTTACAAGATAATGTGAAAGAGTACAGAGAAAAGATTTGTCAGAAATACAAAAAAAGAGGCTTTACTTCACTTTTCTTTTAGAAACTCCAGTTTTCCCACCACAATGTGAACATAAATGGGATATATTAGACAGCAAGTGACCAGTCAGTACGTGAAGGTGATGTGCTGTTAGCAGCAAAAATGGGCCAGTTTAAGGATCTGAGAAACTTTGACTAGGGCCAAATTATGATATCTAGATGACTGGCTAAAGCATTTTGAAAGTGGACAGTCCTGTGGGGTGTTCCCCGTAATCAAGGGCTACTGTTAGGAACTTACCTAGTTGTGATCCTACGGTGTCTTCCACTCTGCCCTGGGAGTTCTGGGGTTTATGCGGCAGTGCTGGTGGAGATCAGCAGTGGCACATGAGCCAATTGCACCACCGTTCCTGGAGGGTTACCATGCCAACCAACAAATCCCTGCATTTGAACTCCTACTGTACAGAATTGGGGCTTGTTTCTGGATTAAACTTGTGTCTGCTGCTTCAGCTTCTATGGATTCTCCTGTTGTACTGACTTTTGGGTTGTCTCTGGATTAACCCCTTGTCTACTGCATTAGTTGTATCTCTCTCTTCTGGTTTAAACCATGCTTGTCAATTATTCCTTGTACCTCCATGGTCATTCTGGTAGGTTTGCTACTAGTAAGCTTGCACCAGTTTTCTGCTACCTTACTTCACGACTCAAAAACACATATTGAATAGTCTTAAGGAGTGTTACATCAAAACAAACAAAAGTCTTTACCTCCCTCCATTAAAATATACCTTTTATTGGATACTAATTAAAACATATAATACAAAAACCCCTATGATAATTATCATCTTAGGTCCTTAACAGTCATATAATACACTATCTATGTGGGATATAAAATTTTAAAAGGTATATTTTAATGAAGGGAGGTAAAGGCTTTAGTTTGTTTTGATACCTTACTTCACAGGCATAACCTGGCTGCTTAGCAGCCAAGTCCATCCGGCCTTGTGGCGGACTCTTTTGTTGAATGTAGAGGTAATAGTATCTTCCTACCTACGAAGTGGTTAAGGAAGAATGGTAGCAGTTTTTAGCTTGCGGAATGTGGTTCTAGATGGCTAAAGAAAAGTGTGGTCTGCACTCTTGTAGTAGGTGCATGCTGTGGTTCTAGATGGCTGAAGAAAAGTGTGGTCTGCACTCTTGTAGTATGTGCATGATGTGGTTCTAGATGGCTGAAGAAAAGTGTGGTCTGCACTCTTGTAGTAGGTGCATGCTGTGGTTCTAGATGGCTGAAGAAAAGTGTGGTCTGCACTCTTGTAGTAGGTGCATGCTGTGGTTCTAGATGACTGAAGAAAAGTGTGGTCTGCACTCTTGTAAGTAGATGCATGCAAAGGACTTGTCAGTCTTAATACAATTGAAGGAATTTTGTGGCACTCAAGGAAAATGCTCAAATATTATTTAATTGTGATGACAAGAACTTAATTTATCCAGAAAGTGATTCACTTACAATAAATAGATTAAAGAAACACCACATAATGTAATAGACCTCAAGATGTTTCAGTCCAACAGGACCTTCCTTAGCGGAGGGATCTGCGGTGAGAGTATGCCATGCGGCACTTCTGACATTGGTGAAATCACGGTGCACAGGCGCCATACATACGACTGCACGCAGGACGTGTTCCAGCATATGATCCTCTCCACAGCATCATGCATGGCATACTCTCATCACAGATACCTTTGCTGAGGAAGGTCCTGTTGGCCCGAAATGTCCAGAGAGCTATTACTTTATGTGGTGTTTCTCTAATCTATAAATTCTAGGTGGATCGCTTTCTGGGCATATTATGTTCTTCTCATCACAATTAAATAATATTTGAGCATTTTACTTGAGTGCCCTGAAATTCCTTCAGTTGTGGTTTCAGATGGTGACCATAGTACTTCCTTACAGGTAGTACCTTCCAAAAGTGGTTCTAGGGAAGGTAAGCAGTGAACTTTCAATGGGGTCTAGGACCCCCAGGACTGATGCTCATGGGAAGTGAATACTAACCTTTCTGGTCTGATCCAGCAGAAGAGGTAGTGTAGCTGAAAAGGTTGCAGAGATCAGTCTGAGTGTCTATGCCGATCCCTGACCACCACTGAAAGTGCCTACAATGGACATATGAGCATCAGAACGAATTAATCTTATATTATTGTACATCATGTGCATGTGAATCACCTGTAGAAAAGATAGCACAAAGGTGCACAATTTCAAGATGCTGTGGACAATGTTCTGATGAGAACCTTAGTTCAGGTTGATGTGACATGTACCTCCTACCTAAAATTCATGAGAACACTTAAGCTGTATAAATGCATATGCATTCAGCTCCACCTAGTGGTGACTAGTTGCGGAAACACTGTATTCATTTTAAGTCTTACTCCCTCTGGTCTCACCTGCTTACACATAGTGGAACATATTTTGATCTCACCCTTAAAAACTTAACATATAATATCAATTCTACTAGACCGTCTACTGGACTCCTTAGTAGGGATCTACATGAATAAATGGCAATCTTCCCCACAAAACTTTACACCAATCTGTTTAGTTCCTCCTGCTCTATAACACACTGCCCCACAATCTGGTTAGCATTTTCTAATGTGAAGAGTTGCCTTAAAATTGTCTAAATCCTAGTTTCTTACAGTTACCACTAGCCCGTCATAAAATCACAATTCAATTCATTAGAAGCTGTATAAATATGTATGCATTCAGCTCCACCTAGTGGTGACCAGTTGTGGAAATATTGAATTAACTGTTAGCTATATTCCATTGGGTCTCACCTGCCAGAAAATATTTAGATCTGCCCCTTAGAGGCTTAACCTACAACGTCTATTCCACCGTGCATCTTCGCTGAGATGGACCATTAGGAGGAAACATCCTGCTTACCATGCAGATCCCAAAGCTGCTTAAATGCTATACAGCGCTCGGTTATTGTGCAAAAACGGGAATGAAACATTATTATACCTGATAGGGCAAGGTCTGTATATATTACACAGCACAGTGGAATGGAGAGCTTAAATATTAATGAGCACATTCATACATAATTTAATATAATATGCATTGATTTGCATGCAAAATATAGATTTGTAGGTTTAGATATTCATTTGTGTATTCAGACTTTCCAGCAACTTTTGATTAGATTGGAGTAATATCTATACGCTATTTCTGTGCTTCTAAAAATATACAGCAAAGCACCTTTTTCACTCCGTATTCATCCACCTTATTCCGCATGGGTGTGGTATTCTTATATACCACTATTGAGCTAATTTGATTGATCCAGTTCTGAAAGTTTTAGGTTGTCTAAAGTGACCACTAGGTGGCATTGCATTATCATCACAATGCCACCTAGTGGCCTATTATCGTATTTCTGTGCATGTCACATCCAGAATTAATAAAATTAAATATAATTAAAGGGTTTATCTGGTATTAGAAAAAAAAACATGGCAGCTTTCTTCCAGGCACAACACCTTTCCTTTTTTGGGTACTGTCTGGTATTGCAGCTTGAATCTATTTAAGTGAATAAGGCTGAGAAAAATGTCAAACGCTTATGGACAGGGGTGGCCTTTTTTTTTTTTACTATTCCTGGAGAAAACTTCTTAGCCCTGCCGTTGTCACTGAATATCCTCCTGGCTGCTCTCTGTACATGATGAAAGACTTTTCCCAACCAACCACCATTGTCCCTCCCTTCATTTTGCTGGAGTTTGCAGAATGCCTGTGACGCGCCGAATGCTGCTGCGGACTGCTAGAGGACTCTCCGGTCACCCCCAAGTGCTCTCCCCACAGAAGTGAATGGGAGCGCACCGCGCATGACCGGCAACCGCTCCCATTCCCTTTTTTGGGCCCAATGGAAATAGCTGAACCAGCGCTTGGCTATTTTCGGCAGCCGCATAGAAAGTGAATGAAGGGCGGCTGCTCATGTGCCGTGCGCCCTTCACCACTTTCGGGGCACCATTCTTGATTTAGGTGCAGGTCCCAGCGATGGGATCCTAGTGATATGCCTCCATTGTCTGAGATGAGACAACCCCTTTAACCAATAAAGTCTTTGATGCCAACTTAAAATTAATGAAATTATTTATTCTTGCTTCAATTACATATATACAAAACGGGTTTCAAGACCACAGAAGGATCAACCCCATGAAAAGAATAGGGTTGGTCTTGCTTTTTCCCATTAACACCACAGCCAATTTTCAAAAGCTAGGAATTATTTTCTTCAGCAGGATCAACCCTGCCTTGTTTAACAGAGTTGATCCTGCTGTAATCTACTCTTTAATGTTCCATAAAAATATATTTTTCGTTTACTGTTAGATGCTTTTAGCCTTTTATAGCACTAACACATTCTGCATCGCTGTACAGAGATCATCTACATCCTTCCTAGGTCTAAATGACACTCACAATCTAATTTTCCTATATGAAACACATAGCTGTGTTGAAACTACCACTCCCAGCAGGCTCCGTTCACTTCTGCGGGAGTTCCAAGAACATCCAAGCTAGTGTTTATGCTGGGAGTGGTAGTTTCACCACAGCTGGAGTGCTGACCCCTGCATTAAGCTCATTTTTATAGGAAGCCAATCAAACTATCAGTATGTTTTTTGACAAGTAGGAGGAAACCAGAAAACCTAGTGGAAACTTTCAGAAACATGAGAAGAACCTACAGACTCCATGCAGATGTTGTCCATGGTCAAATTCAAACCCAGGACCCCAGTGCTGTCCATGGTGGCTCAATGCCTAGTGTTATCCATGGTGGCTCAATGCCTGGTGCTGCCTATGGTGGCTCAATGCCTGATGCTGCCCATGTCAAAAAACCGCAGCACTCACTTGTCTTCAATTATGCAGGATTTATTCACCAACAAAAATGCTACGTTTCGACCGTCATGGTCTTTCTCAAGCAACAAATGACAGACCATGACGGTCGAAAAGTTTTTTGTTGGTGAATAAATCCTGCATAATTGAAGACAAGTGAGTGCTGCGGTTTTTTTGACATATACGACGCATCTAAGGGGGATCTTCAGACTGGCTCCCAAAACGGCTGGCACCACCACAAGAAAGGTTTCATTTTTTCGATGTGCTGCTATTAACATTTTTTCTATGATGCTGCCCATGGTGGCTCAATGCCTGGTGCTGTCCATGGTGGCTCGTAGTGTTGAGCGCGAATATTCGAATATCGAATTTTTCTGCGAATATCGGCACTTCGCTAATTCGCAAATATTTCGAATATAGTGATATAAATTCGATATTTCTAATATTCGTTTTATTTTTAATTTTTTTTATTGCTATATTTTTTTCTTTCCCACTTCCCTAAAGTTGTTCTTACCTGTCCTTTGGATTCCTGGCTTCCTGGCTGCTCCAGTCAGTGCCCGTTGCCGCTTCTGCCGACTTCCGTGCTCATGGAGCGTCCCCATCACCATGGGAACGTCTCCATATACTAGAATGTACTGTCGGATTTGAGAATTACGTTGAAATCGCAATTCGATTATTTCAAGTTATAATAATCGAATTTCAATTTTAACTTAAAGGCTACTCTCCTATTGAAATAGCAATGCGATTAATTCAAGTTATAATAATCGAATTTCGATTTTAACTTAGCACTGCTATATTCTATATTAAGCTAGAATTAACGAATATGGAATATAGCAGTGCTAAGTTGAAAATCGAAATTCGATTATTATAACTTGAATTAATCGCATTGCTATTTCAATAGGAGAGTAGCCTTTAAGTTAAAATAGAAATTCGATTATTAGAACTTGAATCAATCGCATTGCTATTTCAATAGGAGAGTAGCCTTTAAGTTACAATCGCAATACGCGATTATTTAAATCGCATATTAATCGCGATAACAAGAATAATGACGAATATTCGATTTCGACGAATATAAAACAAATATTCTATCGAATATTCGCGAATTTCGTCGAAATCGAATATGGCACCTGCCGCTCATCACTAGTGGCTCGATGCCTGGCGCTGTCCATGGTGGCTCAATGCCTGGTGGTGTCCATGGTGGCTTAATGCCTGGTGGGGTCCATGGTGGCTTAATGCTTGGTGCATTCCATGGTGGCTTAATGCTTGGTGCATTCCATGGTGGCTTAATGCTTGGTGCTGTCCATGGTGGCTCAATGCCTGGTGCTGTCTATGGTGGCTCAATGCCTGGTGCTGCCCATGGTGGCTCAATGCCTGGTGCATTCCATGGTGGCTCAATGCCTGGTGCATTCCATGGTGGCTCAATGCCTGGTGCATTCCATGGTGGCTCAATGCCTGGTGGCTTAATGCCTGGTGCATTTCATGGTGGCTCAATGCCTAGTGCTGTCCATAGTTGCTCAATGCCTGGTGCTGTCCATGGTGGCTCAATGCCTGGTGCATTCCATGGTGGCTCAATGCCTGGTGCTGTCCATGGTGGCTCAATGCCTAGTGCTGTCCATGGAGGCTCAATGCCTGGTGCTGTCCATGGTGGCTCAATGCCTGGTGCTGTCCATGGTGGCTCAATGCCTGGTGCTGTCCATGGTGGCTCAATGCCTGGTGCTGTCCATGGTGGCTCAATGCCTGGTGCTGTCCATGGTGGCTCAATGCCTGGTGCTGTCCATGGAGGCTCAATGCCTGGGGCTGTCAATGGTGGCTCAATGCCTGGTGCTGTCCATGGTGGCTCAGTGCATGGTGCTGTCTATGGTGGCTCAATGCCTGGTGCTGTCCATGTTGGCTCAATGTCTGGTGAGTAATCGTCAGACTGTTATTGACATACTACTCGATGTTACCCCCACATTATATCAACCTTCCTGCCTGCAGATATGTAGCAGTGCTGAATTTGTCATTATTATGATTGCTTGGCCCGAGGTAATAACCTGACTAAGGCTAATACACTCGCACTGCCTGCATTTTATGGAAAACCACAAACATCACTGGAATATACAGTACTAAGAAACATGGTGTCCCTGTGTAGTATAAGGAGATCATGTGAAGTGCTGCAGACTGATGCAATAATGTGAACAGGGCACTTATTATGGGCTGTTAATAGTCAAGTGGCCTTACTTCTGGAGGCTGAAGAAGAGACCGCATCCTTTACAATATATGGTAAGTGTCCTGTCTGCCCTCCCTGGGTATCTTCTGGGGAATTTTACACTCAACAAAGTACTGATGGGTTAATTGACTCTTTTGGAAAGTGAATTTATTGTGCAGGTGCTTAAGATGAGGACAAAACCCTGACGATATTGAGCACCACTGAAGACGGGCACTGAGCGGACATAGTCCCTGGGCAGAATACATTCAGGTTGTATACATATGCAAGGTAAATTAAAGGGGTTCTCCAGGCTTTTAATATTGATGAGATATCCTCAGGATAGGACATCAATATCAGATCGGCGAGGTTCTGACACCCGGCACCCCCTCTGAAGAGCTGTACGAGGAGACGGCGCACGCAGTGTGCACGTGCCATCTCCCATCTCTCTTCTTGCGGCTTCTGCTGCTTTGCCGTAGACAGCAGCGGTGAGAAGGAAGAGAGACGGGAAACGGCACATGCACACTGCGCGCGCCGTCTCCTCGTACAGCTGATAGGTGGGGGTTCTGGGTGTCAGAACCCCGCCAATCTGATATTGATGCCTATCCTGAGGAAATTAAAAGCCCCGAGAACCCCCTTTAAAGGGTTGTGCAATTATATTATATTAAAGAGGCACTCTGGATTTATACAGTATATATACAGTATACATATATATATATATACATACAGGACAGGGGATAACTATTAGATCCATAGGGGTCCGACCCCAGTGATCAACTTTTTGTGCATGTACTGTGCTGCTCCATTCATTCTCTATGGAACTACCACAAACAGATGAGCACTGTGCATGGAATCTGCTTGACCATTTGGGGGTATGGGGCCCCAATTCTTGTGATTGGTGAGGTCCCAGCAGTTCAAACTCCGCCAGTTATTAAATAGAGGGTAACCAGAAAATCCCTTTAACTTAGCCCCCAATAGAGGGGATAAGTATCTGATTCGTATGGGTTCAACAGCTAAGACCCCCTTTGACCATGAGAATTGAGGGTCTCTTGTGTGAGGCAGGCCAGGCATGCACAACACTGCTCCATTCATACTCTATGGGACTGCCGGACTGCTCAATTCATAAGGGTGGACATTTTCGCGATCAATCGGGGTCCGCCCACTAGAAGTCATGATAATGGGGGTCCCATGCACCCTAGGGATAGATCAGTGTTTCCCAACCAGTGTGCCTCCAGCTGTTGCAAAACTACAACTCCCAGCATGCCCGGACAGCATTTGGCTTTGCTGGCATGCTGGGAGTTGTAGTTTTGTAACAGCTGGAGGCACACTGGTTGGGAAACACTGGGAGAGATGATACGTTTATATCATAGCATGACCCTTTTAATGCAACTGAAAGTAATTAATATGACCTACAATGTTTGATGGACGCAGGTCCCACCTCTAGGACCCTCTTCTCTTTATAGGTGGGGATTCCTCTAGGCTTTCTGATATGTAAATACGACTCTTCTTATGACAAAGTTTCAGTTTATAAGTTACAATGTTGCTTTTGGGTTTTCTTCTGTGTTCACATCCAAAGCAAATCTAAACTGCCCTACCGAATGCCCTTTGTAACCTGTCACTACATTCTCCACACGTCATGTAACTAAAGCGCTTAGCTCCCCGTGTAACTGTCACCTGAGCGCCCCCAATACATCGCTCCCTGGAAACCTGGAGAATTCTGACTTTAGGTTTGAATGTGAATGGAGAACAAAAACGCAAGAAGGTGTGAAAATGATTTGCAATGTTATTTTTGGCAAAATATCGCTGGTAAGTGGAGTACTTTTTTTGTGCGCATAAGTCTTTAAAAAAACAACGGAACATTGCGGCACGCCCGATACAGCCTGACAGCAGGAGCAGCACGTACCGCACTTGACGCATGTCACACAGAGGGAAGCATTATCCAGACAGTGTAATCTGGATTTAATACCCCTATCTCCGCTGAACCTCCTCTCCCTTTCTGTTTATCCATTTAATTATATTTTACGATATGTAGAGGGAGATTAAGTATTAAAATATATGATATTGCACAATCCAATTACGGGAACAGGACGGATCTCTACCTGAGACCATTATCCACCAATCATTCTTCAAACAAGTAATTTGTTTTCCGCAAATCAAGAGCTAATTGCTTGCAAAATAAGGCCAGTTATCTGAGTGACCTCTGCAATAGGATTAGATCGGGTACAGAGCAGCACTCAAAGTGTTAAAGGAAGGCTCCACTTTCCACCATAATTCTGTGTCGCTCCCCTGTGCAGTACATTCTGTGGACTCTTCCATGCACTACACGATGTGAACATTGTATAAATAGCCGAACTTGCCCCAGTCATACAGTGCAGTAACCAAGTGACGACGCCATGAATTGGCCAAAAATTATATTCTAAATAGTTTTCGAAATCATACTGCTATACAAGCAATGCCATCAAATCTCCATATAAATATTATGCTTGTAAGTAGTACTATCTGTGCCTATAGAAAGGGGGGGGGGCAGTACTATCTGCACCTACATCAGTTTAAGGGAAGGGGAGACAGGGAGGAAGTACTATCTGTACTTACATCATATACATGGAGAGACAGGGAGGCAGTACTATCTGTACCTACATCATTTACAGAGAGAGACAGGGAGGCAGTATTATCTGTACCTACATCAGTTTAAGGGAAGGGAAGACAGGGAGGCAGTACTATCTGTACTTACATCATATACATGGAGAGACAGGGAGGCAGTACTATCTGTACCTACATCATTTACAGAGAGAGACAGGGAGGCAGTACTATCTGTATTTACTGTACATCATTTACAGGGAGAGAGAGATTGGCAGTATTATCTGTACCTATATAATTTACAGAGAGAAGGAGGCAGTACTATCTGTACATACAATTTTACAGAGACAGAGAGAGTGGCAGTACTTTCTGTGCCTACATCATTTACAGAGAGAGGCAGTAGTGCACTTACATAATTTACAGAGAGAGGGAGGCAGTACTATCTTTCCCTACATCATTTACAGAGAGAGACAGGGAGGCAGTACTATCTGTACCTACATCATTTACAGAGAGAGACAGGGAGGCAGTACTATCTGTACCTACATCATTTACAGAGAGAGAGAGAGGGAGGCAGTACTATCTGTACCTACATTATTTACAGAGAGAGAGAGAGGGAGGCAGTACTATCTGTACCTATATCATTTACAGCGAGAGACAGGGAGGCAGTACTATCTGTAACTACATTATTTACATGGACAGACAGGGAGGCAATACTATCTGTATCTACATCATTTACAGAGAGAGACAGGGAGGCAGTACTATCTGTATTTACTGTACATCATTTACAGGGAGAGAGAGATTGGCAGTACTATCTGTACCTATATCATTTATAGAAAGAGGGAGGCAGTACTATCTGTACATACAATTTTACAGAGACAGAGAGAGTGGCAGTACTTTCTGTGCCTACATAATTTACAGAGAGAGGCAGCAGTGCACTTACATAATTTACAGAGAGAGGGAGGCAGTACTATGTTTCCCTACATCATTTACAGAGAGACAGGAAGGCAGTACTATCTGTACCCACATAATTTACAGAGAGAGAAATGGAGGCAGTACTATCTGTACCTACATCATTTACAGAGAGAGAGAGGGAGGCAGTACTATTTGTACCTACATAATTTACAGCAAGAGACAGGGAGGCAGTACTATCTGTAACTACATCATTTACATGGACAGACAGGGAGGCAATACTATCTGTATCTACATCATTTACAGCAAGAGACAGGGAGGCAGTACTATCTGTAACTACATCATTTACAGAGAGAGAGAAGGGGGCAGTACTATCTGTACCTACATCATTTACAGAGAGACAGGGAGGCAAAACTATCTGTAACTACATAAATTACAGAGAGAGAGAGGGAGGCAGTAATATCTGTACCTACATAATTTACAGAGAGAGAGAGGGAGGCAGTACTATCTGTACCTACATTATTTTCAGCGAGAGACAGGGACGCAGTACTATCAGTAACTACATCATTTACAGAGAGAGAGAGGGAGGCAGTACTATCTGTACCTACATAATTTACAGCGAGAGACAGGAAGGCAGTACTATCTGTGCGTACATCATTTACATGAAGAGACAGGGAGGCAGTAATAGCTGCAACTATATCATATGCAACAGTGTTGTATATGACTCCATCATTTGCAGAGAAAGGAAGGGAGTCAGTACTAAATGTACATCTCTAAAGAGAGGTAGTGTGAACCATATCAACAAGATTGTGAGAACAGTTCCATCTGATTTTTCTGTGTCAGTCTTCACTGTAATTGTGGCATTATATTCATAAGCCAAAAAGAACACAGAATGAACTGTGCTACTAATTCTCAGACAGAAAACCAATTGCATTGTTAACTTGGGACTAATGCTAGCTTCATCTAAGCTTTGCTGATAACCCCTGGGAATACCATGACAGAGCAACCAAAAATGTATATCTTTATATTTATCTATTTTCATCCATCTTTTGTTTGTTTTTTATCTTTGATGAACGTTTTTAAAGGTAATTAATTGGAAGGCACAGAGAGTTCCATTTACCACATGAGGTCTTGTGAGGCTGTTGAGCTATTGATCTGACCGGTGCAGTGCGGGGAGACCATTACCAGTCCTGGCAGATGCAGATCTCTGTATCTGCTCCTTTTTGTGCTCAAACTGCTCATTTCTTTGTTTGCTAGACTGAACTGGAATGAAAGAACACGAGTTGAATATTTCATGCTGCGCAGATATGTATTATTCATCATCAAACTCTTCAGAAAGGCAGAGATAAGACACAGCTTTTAAATGAAGTATTCTCTGTAGTTAGCAGAGAGGCGGCCGGTAGCTTCCTATGGCTACATGCCTCCCAGAGTTACAAAGAAAATTATGAAATGGCAGGACATGACTAATGGAAGCAAACGTCCGCACTCCCTCCAAAAATCAAACCGCCGCTCCATACGCAGAAATGGTTAATATTTTAAGAAGACAAACTGTTCCACCGGCGCAAGATAAAAATAAAGAGATATTAGAAACAACTGTGATAAGTGTTATATGTAGTATAGGGCGGTAATGGAGACAACAAATCATGAACAGCGAAGTCTACTCTTCACAAAAAAAGATTTATTAATGTGTATAAGAGGCAGTATTATAGTAGTTATATTCTTGTACATAGGAGGCAGTATTATAGTAGTTATATTCTTGTACATAGGAGTAGTATTATAGTAGTTATATTCTTGTACATAGGAGGCAGTATTATAGTAGTTATATTCTTGTACATAGGAGGCAGTATTATAGTAGTTATGTTCTTGTACATAAGAGCAGTATTATAGTAGTTATGTTCTTGTACATAGGAGCAGTATTATAGTAGTTATATTCTTGTACATAGGGGCAGTATTATAGTAGTTATATTCTTGTACATAGGAGCAGTATTATAGCAGTTATATTATTGTACATAGGAGCAGTATAATAGTACTTATATTCTTGTACATAGAAGGCAGTATTATAGTAGTTATATTCTTGTACATAGGAGCAGTATTATAGTAGTTATATTCTTGTACATAGGAGCAGTATTATAGTAGTTATATTCTTGTACATAGGAGGCAGTATTATAGTAGTTATATTCTTGTACATAGGAGGCAGTATTATAGTAGTTATATTCTTGTACATAGGAGCAGTATTATAGTAGTTATATTCTTGTACATAGGAGCAGTATTATAGTAGTTATATTCTTGTACACAGGAGGCAGTATTATAGTAGTTATATTCTTGTACATAGGAGCAGTATTATAGTAGTTATATTCTTGTACATATGAGCAGTATTATAGTAGTTATATTCTTGTACATAGGAGCAGTATTATAGTAGTTATATTCTTTGTCAAATTTCTTTTTATTGATAGCAGTAAAAACCATCAAAACATTGTCAGAACATTCCATTTCCATAAGTCGCCAGACAAACTCAAGTATTACACAGACAGTACACTTCGTTACAGGTGATACACGCGATCAGATACAAAATACATCAAGTTAAGTTGCTGAAAATTTTAACATAAACAGCACCAATTATGCATGGTCATAAGTATCTAAGATCCTGTAAAACTCATGGCGCGATCACATAACCGTGTCCAACATAAATAAGCATTATGTACCCCTGCGTAGGTTAGACAACACTGAGGGACCCTTATAGCTCTTAAATTGATCCTATGTGTACCCTTACAGTTTCAGCGGCGAGGAGGAGGTAACGTTCTAGACAAGAGAAAGGGGGATAAAGAGGGGAGGGGGAGATGAACTGTGACCCCTCAATGTGGAGGGAAGGGAACTTGGGTGTTAAGATCTCCTTGGGGAGACCCTCCTGTACACACATACTTCAAATGCTTTCTATATGCACTCTACCTATGAACGCTATGTAGACAGCTCTGATTTTCAAAGGTCATGGCATGAAACTATGATTTGAAGACTTTACTAACCGCCTTTCGTCTTATTGGGCCTGAGGGTCCATTCTCTGGTTCCTATAAGTCAACCATGGGGACCATGTTTTCAAGAATTTTTCGTGCCTTCTGATTTCCCAGCCAGCTAGCTCCTCCATTCTACATATCTGATCCACCTTTATCTCCCAATGTGAGAGTGTAGGTGGTTCCTCACTGAGCCACTTTTGTGGTATTAGGAGCCTCGCAGCTTGTATTAGATGTGTAGGTAAGCTCGCTTTGGACGGAAACAAGGCTGGTGTGGGAAGCCAGAGGAGCACCAATTCTGGTGACAGTTGAATGTTTTTATTCATGACTTTATTGATTACCTCCGATACTCCCTCCCAATATCCCCGTATCTTTGGGCACGACCAAAATATATGTGTTTGCGATCCACTCGCCTCCTTACACCTCCAGCACAGATCAGATGTGCAGAGACCTTTAATGAATAATTGTTTCGGAGTCTGGTACCATTGAGTCAGTAGCTTGTATGAGTGCTCTTGCACCCTCACACATCTGGAAAATCCATGTGAGTGGGCATGAATGCGCAATATGTCAGTTTCCGAGAATTTTAAGTCTAGTTCTGTGGCCCAGGTTTTTATATAATTTGGGATCCCTACAGGGTTTTGGACGTTAAGTGCCAGGTATAGTTTAGATATTAGTTTATTGGGGAGGGACTCTAAGTGCATCAACTTTTCAAACCAAGTGGTTTCTGCTTTACTCTGTCTATCTTTTAATAATGGTTTGCTGACAGAATTAAATTCAATGGAGTCCAGAAAATGGCAGGCTGACAAGACGCTATTCATGGGGTGTTGGTCATGAAGAGCCTTTGATGCCCCATCTAGGAATTCTGTTATAGAGTAAGATTGTACTCTGTTCCATGCTGGCGATATATTTTCTACATTGGGTCTAACTAGGAATGGAGCTAGGTCAGCTGGCATCAATGAAGATGGAGCAGATAACAAGTATTTATCTTTGTTTAGTTGTCTCACCACCGCTGCCGTGCCTTTGAGCAACACATGTGAGTATAGTGAAGAGGAGTTCAGGCCCCACAAACCCGCCCTCTGCTTCCTGTCAAGTTGTGCCATCTCTAGTTCTCTACTCAGGGAGTTGGACCACGGGGCATGTATATAAAGCCATCTCTTCAAGTGTATGGCCTTATAATACTGATGAGCATCTGGTAAAGCCATCCCTCCTTGAGCTTTCCTCAGTATTAACATGTGATGTGCCAGTCTCGCTCCCCCCCCCCCCCCTCCAAAGGAACGTGCTAAAGAGTCGTCTGATTTGCGTAAAGAAGGAGGAGGGAAGAAAGACAGGCAGCATCTGCATGGTATACAATAATCTAGGCATAATAAATGCTTTCAGCATATTCTTCCGGCCCATCCACGATACATATGGAAAACGCAGGGTGTGTAACTGTTGTTGGATGTCCTTCAGTAATGTAGCGTAATTTAGTTGGAATAATTTATCCAGTTTACAGGGAATTTTGATACCCAGGTAGGACAGGTGAGACGTTTGCCATATAAAGGGAGTATTGGATTTAAGTAGGCTAATCTGACTAACTGGTGCCGACACATTCATTGCCTCTGATTTTGTGTGGTTTACTTTAAAGTTGGACACCTGTCCATACTGTTCGAACAGGGCTAACAGACGCGGGAAGGCCTCGACCGGGTTAGTCACCATAACCAAAAGGTCATCTGCGTAGGCTGCATTAAGATGTTCGGTAGAACTATTCTCCAGTTTAATGCCCTTGATACCGGGATGTTCCCGAATAGTTTGAAGCAAAGTTTCCATTACTAATATATATAGAGCAGGCGATAACGGACAACCCTGTCTCGTCCCATTCCGTATGGGGAAGGGAGGCGACAGAGTGCCATTAACTCTGATCCGGGCGCTTGGATCTCCATATAGTGACATGATAGCGTTCCGGAACTGTTGAGGAAACCCGAACTTTTGCAAGGTACTCATCATGTATGACCAATTCACCCGGTCAAAGGCCTTCTCCGCATCTATACCCAGCAGGACCAGGGGAATTCTCTTTTTAACAGCTAGTTGCATGATGGACAAGATTCTGCACGAATTGTGGCTGCCTTCCCTGCCCGGTACAAAACCTGTTTGTTCAGGGTTTATAAGTCTAGGGAGAAGAGCACTTATCCTAGAAGCCAAAAGTTTCGCCCAGACCTTGATATCGACGTTTAAGAGCGAGATTGGTCTGTAGCTGCCACATAATTTAGGATCCTTCCCTGGTTTGGGTAAGATAGTGACTGTGGCCTCAAGGGACTGCTTGTGTAGCTGGGATCCGTTCAGAAGCTCATTGCACCAGGCAGCCAAGTAGGGAGTCAGTACATTAGAGAATTTCTTATAATAACCCACTGGGAAGCCGTCTGGTCCTGGGCTCTTCCCTAGTGGCATGGAACCCAGTAGCTTAGCAACTTCTTCCTCTGTTACAGGAGATAATAAAGCCTGACCTTCTACCTCGGTTAAAGTGGGCATCTTCAAGTGTTTTAGGAAGTTATCTATCAGGGTATCCCTTCCCTCAGTGGATCCTGCCACTCCATCTGGGAGTCCATAAAGATCGCTATAAAATTTTTGAAACTCAGTGGCTATATCTGACGTTTTATGCAGAGTAGTGCCATCTTTTGTGTCAATGCCTGCAATATACATAGAGTCCTTTTTTTGTTTAAGCAAAGCGGACATGAGTTTCGTGCCTTTATCTCCATGAGAATAAAAGCGAAATTGTGAGTACTGGTACGTCTTCGCATAGCCTACATTTAGGTGATCCAGCAACTGCCTACGTAGGACGGATAACTTATCTCTGGCATCTATGGCTCTAGATCTCTTATGTAGCGATTCAATATCAGCTATTTGCCTAAGCAAGCTATTGATGTGCTCCTGTCTGACCTTTTTGACTCTGCTGCCCAGCGCAATGAGCTCCCCCCTCATGACTTGTTTGTGCGTCTCCCAGACAGTCGTGAGCGGCATACCTTCCGTGCAATTCTCCCTAAAAAACAAGGTCAGTTTCTGAGTGAGAGTAGTTAGGTCAGATTGTTTGTCTAAGAGTGTTTCATTTAACCGCCATTGTCTAGCGTGGATCGGCAAAGTTGGGAATTGGAGTGAAGCCGTCACCGGGGCATGGTCAGAAACTGTGATGGGTTCAATGGTGGACCGCTCCAGCCTGTCCGCACAGCTGCCAGAGATCAGGACATAGTCCAGCCTCTTATAGGTGTTGTGTGGGGCTGAAAAGAACGAGAAATCTTTGTCAACAGGGTGAAGCAGTCTCCATGAATCCACCAAGTTGGCATCCGCAAGATAATTATTAACCCTACCTATGACCATTTGAGTTAATTGTGAAATGCCATCTGAAGCGTCTAGTAAGGGATTCAGCGTCATATTTAAGTCACCCCCTATTATTCTTATCCCTTCTGCAAAGGAGGCAAACGTTTTCAGAGTACCAATAAGCCATTTTGCTTGACCTCTGTTAGGGCTATATAAGCTGGCAAGGGTCACTACCTGGGTACCAATTGAGCCCTTCACAAATACATAGCGCCCTTCCGGGTCTTCTTGTTTACAAATCAGTTGAAAAGGGACATTCTTAGCTATGGCAATGCCCACACCCCTAGCTGCCTTACTATAATCACTAGTGAACCAATGCCGAAAATAAGTCCTGGGAAGGGTAGGCGCATGCGCCGACTTAAAGTGCAATTCTTGCAGAAAACAGATGTCAGTATGCAATTTCTTCATCAACCTTATAACTTGTGACCTCTTCTGCGGGGTGTTAAACCCTCTGACATTAAATGACGTACATTTAATTAATGCCATGATAGCGTCTGATTAAGTTTTTTTCAGAGCGAGCAATGGATCAGATGCATGTGTGTGACCAGGGAAACTCATTAACATAAAAAACACTACGAACAATTGATAAGTGGAGCAAAACCCCAACATGTGTGTCGGGTGACTTGTGCCTAACGCGCAGCCCATCACAAAAAGGCAAAGCGCGAATGGCCCAAGCCAGCCTGTACTAAGGCGCTTGCACCAGGACTGCGCCAGTAGATCCCTGGTGAGTGCCATCTGGAACTGAAGGCAGGTGGCAGTACGGGGGGAGAAAGCCAACCTGTCCCATGAGTCATAGCAAACTGACTCAAGTATGTTAAACAGCATAAAAAACCTAGCCCGGCCGGCCCTCGGGCCACACTCTGTCTCCAACACACCATATCACCGTTCATATGTTATAAGGCGACTAATAAACCTGAACCCCAAGGCTCCAATATATGCAGTAAATATGTATATAATTGACTGCATTCCCGGATCAAAACCAGGAAAGGGGGTACCACAGCGTCTGTATTTAACTAACTGTGTCAGCCCGCCATGGAGCGGCCCATCCGCAGCATCACAGCCAGGCCCCGTCCGGGACCCGACCACGAGGCGGCGGCTGAGCGTCTCATTAACGGCTATGAAAAAGGCAAACATAAATGATTATACATTATACTTGCAGAACGGTGCATCAAAAATCAACGTCCATAGTGTGGCCTAGCCGGCCTTCCCGCTTCCAACAATCGCCATCTGTAAGCATAGGCAATGCTGAGAAACCATGTATGTCGCTTAAGGCCTGACGTTGGGCTTCCTTTTATTCGTTGCTTTAATCCACTTCTGCTCCACCGGTAGGTCAGGCAATGGAACTCCTGTGTCAGCCGACGGCAGCCATGATGGTATGTCCAGTGGAGGTGTCTGAAGAAGGGACCATGCTGCTGGTAAGTCCGCTGGAGCACGTATCGTGCATCTCTTGCCCTCTGAAGAGAAAGTTAGTCCAAATGGAAATAGCCACTTGTAGGGCAGTTTGATTGCCCGTAGATGATCTGTTAGTGGCCTCAGGATTCTCCTCTTGCTTAGGGTCGAGGGTGCTAGATCTTGATATAGTAGGATCTTGGCTCCTTCATATGTCGGCTCCCTCTGCTCTCTGGCCGCTTTGAGTATAGCAGCTGTATCGACGTACCGTAGCAGACCACATACCACATCTCTAGGCGGGTCTGTGTCTTTTGGCCTCGGCCTCAGCGCTCTGTGGATTCGCTCCACACAAATCTCAGCAGCCCGCTCTGCTCCCAATAGGCCCGAAAAAATGGCGGCAGCCGCTTCTGGTAGTGCGTCATGAGGCACCAGCTCTGGGAGACCACGCAGCCTGATGTTTTTCCGACGGCTACGATTTTCCTGGTCTTCTATTAGAGCAAAAGCGGTATCTAGTGAAGAGGCAACCGCTGCACTATTGTCGCCCAAGGTATGAGCAAAAGTTAATATAGCTGCCTGATAGAGTTGAGCGAACACCTGGATGTTCGGGTTCGAGAAGTTCGGCCGAACATCCCGGAAATGTTCGGGTTCGGGATCTGAACCCGATCCGAACTTCGTCCCGAACCCGAACCCCATTGAAGTCAATGGGGACCCGAACTTTTCGGCACTAAAAAGGCTGTAAAACAGCCCAGGAAAGAGCTAGAGGGCTGCAAAAGGCAGCAACATGTAGGTAAATCCCCTGCAAACAAATGTGGATAGGGAAATGAATTAAAATAAAAATTAAATAAATAAAAATTAACCAAAATCAATTGGAGAGAGGTTCCATAGCAGAGAATCTGGCTTCCCGTCACCCACCACTGGAACAGTCCATTCTCAGATATTTAGGCCCCGGCACCCAGGCAGAGGAGAGAGGTCCCGTAACAGAGAATCTGTCTTCATGTCAGCAGAGAATTAGTCTGCATGTCATAGCAGAGAATGAGGCTTCACGTCAGCCACCACTGCAACAGTCCATTGGCATATATTTAGGCCCAGCACACACACAGGCAGAGGAGAGAGGTCCCGTAACAGAGAATCTGGCTTCATGTCAGCAGAGAATCAGTCTGCATGTCATAGCAGAGAATCAGGCTTCACGTCAGCCACCACTGCAACAGTCCATTGTCATAAATTTAGGCCCAGCACCCAGGCAGAGGAGAGAGGTCCCGTAACAGAGAATCTGGCTTCATGTCAGCAGAGAATCAGTCTTCATATCATAGCAGAGAATCAGGCTTCACGTCACCCACCACTGTAAGAGTCAATTTTCATAAATTTAGGCCCAGA
The DNA here is from genome assembly GCF_014858855.1 of Bufo gargarizans. NCBI lineage: Eukaryota > Metazoa > Chordata > Amphibia > Anura > Bufonidae > Bufo > Bufo gargarizans. Next base: position 11,169,816 of record NC_058090.1, on the reverse strand, counting down.
ACCCAGGCAGAGGAGAAAGGTCCCGTAACAGACAATCTGGCTTCATGTCAGCAGAGAATCAGTCTTCATATCATAGCAGAGAATCAGGCTTCACGTCACCCACCACTGTAAGAGTCAATTTTCATAAATTTAGGCCCAGAACCCAGGCAGAGGAGAAAGGTCCCGTAACAGACAATCTGGCTTCATGTCAGCAGAGAATCAGTCTTCATATCATAGCAGAGAATCAGGCTTCACGTCACCCACCACTGTAAGAGTCAATTTTCATAAATTTAGGCCCAGAACCCAGGCAGAGGAGAAAGGTCCCGTAACAGACAATCTGGCTTCATGTCAGCAGAGAATCAGTCTTCATATCATAGCAGAGAATCAGGCTTCACGTCACCCACCACTGTAAGAGTCAATTTTCATAAATTTAGGCCCAGAACCCAGGCAGAGGAGAAAGGTCCCGTAACAGACAATCTGGCTTCATGTCAGCAGAGAATCAGTCTTCATATCATAGCAGAGAATCAGGCTTCACGTCACCCACCACTGTAAGAGTCAATTTTCATAAATTTAGGCCCAGAACCCAGGCAGAGGAGAAAGGTCCCGTAACAGACAATCTGGCTTCATGTCAGCAGAGAATCAGTCTTCATATCATAGCAGAGAATCAGGCTTCACGTCACCCACCACTGTAAGAGTCAATTTTCATAAATTTAGGCCCAGAACCCAGGTAGAGGAGAAAGGTCCCGTAACAGACAATCTGGCTTCATGACAGCAGAGAATCAGTCTGCATGTCATAGCAGAGAATCAGGCTTCACGTCAGCCACCACTGCAACAGTCCATTGTCATAAATTTAGGCCCAGCACCCAGGCAGAGGAGAGAGGTCCCGTAAAAGAGGATCTGGCTTCATGTCAGCAGAGAATCAGTCTGCATGTCATAGCAGAGAATCAGGCTTCACGTCAGCCACCACTGCAACAGTCCATTGTCATAAATTTAGGCCCAGCACCCAGGCAGAGGAGAGAGGTCCCGTAACAGAGGATCTGGCTTCATGTCAGCAGAGAATCAGTCTGCATGTCATAGCAGAGAATCAGGCTTCACGTCAGCCACCACTGCAACAGTCCATTGTCATAAATTTAGGCCCAGCACCCAGGCAGAGGAGAGAGGTCCCGTAACAGACAATCTGGCTTCATGTCAGCAGAGAATTAGTCTGCATGTCATAGCAGAGAATCAGGCTTCATGTCAGCCACCACTGCAACAGTCCATTGGCATATATTTAGGCCTAGCACACAGGCAGAGGAGAGGTTCATTCAACTTTGGGTAGCATCGCAATATAATGGTAAAATGAAAATAAAAATAGGATTGAATGAGGAAGTGCCCTGGAGTCCAATAATATATGGTTATGGGGAGGTAGTTAATGTCTAATCTGGACAAGGGACGGACAGGTCCTGTGGGATCCATGCCTGGTTCATTTTTATGAACGTCAGCTTGTCCACATTGGCTGTAGACAGGCGGCTGCGTTTGTCTGTAATGACGCCCCCTGCCGTGCTGAATACACGTTCAGACAAAACGCTGGCTGCCGGGCAGGCCAGCACCTCCAAGGCATAAAAGGCTAGCTCTGGCCACGTGGACAATTTAGAGACCCAGAAGTTGAATGGGGCCGAACCATCAGTCAGTACGTGGAGGGGTGTGCACACGTACTGTTCCACCATGTTAGTGAAATGTTGCCTCCTGCTAACACGTTGCGTATCAGGTGGTGGTGCAGTTAGCTGTGGCGTGTTGACAAAAGTTTTCCACATCTCTGCCATGCTAACCCTGCCCTCAGAGGAGCTGGCCGTGACACAGCTGCCTTGGCGACCTCTTGCTCCTCCTCTGCCTTGGCCTTGGGCTTCCACTTGTTCCCCTGTGACATTTGGGAATGCTCTCAGTAGCGCGTCTACCAACGTGCGCTTGTACTCGCGCATCTTCCTATCACGCTCCAGTGCAGGAAGTAAGGTGGGCACATTGTCTTTGTAGCGTGGATCCAGCAGGGTGGCAACCCAGTAGTCCGCACAGGTTAAAATGTGGGCAACTCTGCTGTCGTTGCGCAGGCACTGCAGCATGTAGTCGCTCATGTGTGCCAGGCTGCCCAGGGGTAAGGACAAGCTGTCCTCTGTGGGAGGCGTATCGTCATCGTCCTGCCTTTCCCCCCAGCCACGCACCAGTGATGGACCCGAGCTGCGTTGGGTGCCACCCCGCTGTGACCATGCTTCATCCTCATCCTCCTCCACCTCCTCCTCATCCTCGTCCTCCTCGTCCTCCAGTAGTGGGCCCTGGCTGGCCACATTTGTACCTGGCCTCTGCTGTTGCAAAAAACCTCCCTCTGAGTCACTTCGAAGAGACTGGCCTGAAAGTGCTAAAAATGACCCCTCTTCCTCATCCTCCTCCTCCTCCTCCTGGGCCACCTCCTGTTCCATCATCGCCCTAAGTGTTTTCTCAAGGAGACATAGAAGTGGTATTGTAACGCTGATAACGGTGTCATCGCCACTGGCCATGTTGGTGGAGTACTCGAAACAGCGCAACAGGGCACACAGGTCTCGCATGGAGGCCCAGTCATTGGTGGTGAAGTGGTGCTGTTCTGTAGTGCGACTGACCCGTGCGTGCTGCAGCTGAAACTCCACTATGGCCTGCTGCTGCTCGCACAGTCTGTCCAGCATGTGCAAGGTGGAGTTCCACCTGGTGGGCACGTCGCATATGAGGCGGTGAGCGGGAAGGCCGAAGTTACGCTGTAGCGCAGACAGGCGAGCAGCGGCAGGATGTGAACGCCGGAAGCGCGAACAGACGGCCCGCACTTTATGCAGCAGCTCTGACATGTCGGGGTAGTTGTGAATGAACTTCTGCACCACCAAATTCAGCACATGCGCCAAGCAAGGGATGTGCGTCAAATTGGCTAGTCCCAGAGCTGCAACGAGATTTCGCCCATTATCACACACCACCAGGCCGGGCTTGAGGCTCACCGGCAGCAACCACTCGTCGGTCTGTTGTTCAATACCCCGCCACAACTCCTGTGCGGTGTGGGGCCTGTCCCCCAAACATATGAGTTTCAGAATGGCCTGCTGACGTTTACCCCGGGCTGTGCTGAAGTTGGTGGTGAAGGTGTGTGGCTGACTGGATGAGCAGGTGGAAGAAGAGGAGGAGGAAGCCGAGAAGGAGGAGGTGGCAACAGGAGGCAAAGAATGTTGCCCTGCGATCCTTGGCGGCGGCAGGACGTGCGCCAAACAGCTCTCCGCCTGGGGCCCAGCTGCCACTACATTTACCCAGTGTGCAGTTAGGGAGATATAGCGTCCCTGGCCGTGCTTACTGGTCCACGTATCTGTGGTTAGGTGGACCTTGCTACAGATGGCGTTGCGCAGTGCACACTTGATTTTATCGGATACTTGGTTGTGCAGGGAAGGCACGGCTCTCTTGGAGAAGTAGTGCCGGCTGGGAACAACATACTGTGGGACAGCAAGCGACATGAGCTGTTTGAAGCTGTCTGTGTCCACCAGCCTAAATGACAGCATTTCATAGGCCAGTAGTTTAGAAATGCTGGCATTCAGGGCCAGGGATCGAGGGTGGCTAGGTGGGAATTTACGCTTTCTATCAAATGTTTGTGAGATGGAGAGCTGAACGCTGGCGTGTGACATGGTTGAGACGCTTGGTGACGGAGGTGGTGGTGGTGGTGTTGGTGGTACATCCCCTGTTTGCTGGGCGGCAGGTGCCAACGTTCCTCCAGAGGCGGAGGAAGAGGCCGAGGCGGCAGCAGCAGAATAGGCCGAGGCGGCAGCAGCAGAAGAGGTAGCAGGGGGAGCCTGAGTGACTTCCTTGGTTTTAAGGTGTTTACTCCACTGCAGTTCATGCTTTGCATGCAGATGCCTGGTCATGCAGGTTGTGCTCAGGTTCAGAACGTTAATGCCTCGCTTCAGGCTCTGATGGCACAGCGTGCAAACCACTCGGGTCTTGTCGTCAGCACATTGTTTGAAGAAGTGCCATGCCAGGGAACTCCTTGAAGCTGCCTTTGGGGTGCTCGGTCCCAGATGGCGGCGGTCAGTAGCAGGCGGAGTCTCTTGGCGGCGGGTGTTCTGCTTTTGCCCACTGCTCCCTCTTTTGCTACGCTGTTGGCTCGGTCTCACCACTGCCTCTTCCTCCGAACTGTGAAAGTCAGTGGCACGACCTTCATTCCATGTGGGGTCTAGGACCTCATCGTCCCCTGCATCGTCTTCCACCCAGTCTTGATCCCTGACCTCCTGTTCAGTCTGCACACTGCAGAAAGACGCAGCAGTTGGCACCTGTGTTTCGTCATCATCAGAGACATGCTGAGGTGGTATTCCCATGTCCTCATCATCAGGAAACATAAGTGGTTGTGCGTCAGTGCATTCTATGTCTTTCACCGCTGGGGAAGGGCTAGGTGGATGCCCTTGGGAAACCCTGCCAGCGGAGTCTTCAAACAGCATAAGAGACTGCTGCATAACTTGAGGCTGAGACAGTTTCCCTGGTATGCATGGGGGTGATGTGACAGACTGATGGGGTTGGTTTTCAGGCGCCATCTGTGCGCTTTCTGCAGAAGACTGGGTGGGAGATAATGTGAACGTGCTGGATCCACTGTCGGCCACCCAATTGACTAATGCCTGTACCTGCTCAGGCCTTACCATCCTTAGAACGGCATTGGGCCCCACCATATATCGCTGTAAATTCTGGCGGCTACTGGGACCTGAGGTAGTTGGTACACTAGGACGTGTGGATGTGGCAGAACGGCCACGTCCTCTCCCAGCACCAGAGGGTCCACTAACACCACCACGACCATGTCCACGTCCGCGTCCCTTACTAGATGTTTTTCTCATTGTTATGGTTCACCACAACAACAAATATATTATTTGGCCCAATGTATTGTATTCAAATTCAGCGGGATATAAATTTGAGGCCTAGTATTTAGGCGCTGGGTGACCGGTATGGATTTAGTGACAGAATTAGACTTGGAAATGCACAGAAGCGTGTGTGTGAAGTTATTCTGAATGACCCAATGTGCACCTTGAATATTATATACCCTTTTTGGGATAGATTTCAAATAGCTCTGATATAGCAGGAACCACTAAATTATGAAATTGCTAAATTGGGAATTGTACTTCAACCCAGAACAAAAAATGTGCTTTGACGGGCACTAAATAACTTTCCCAGCTACAACAGGACAGCGGTAACGAGAGATTTAGAGGGATTTAAATTTGAGGCCTAGTATTTAGGCGCTGGGTGACAGGTATGGGTTTAGTGACAGAATTAGACTTGGAAATACACAGTAGCGGGTGTGTGTGAAGTTATTCTGAATGACCCAATGTGCACCTTCAATATTATATACCCTTTTTGGGATAGATTTCAAATAGCTCTGATATAGCAGAAACCACTAAATTATGAAATTGCTAAATTGGGAATTGTACTTCAACCCAGAACAAAAAATGTGCTTTGACGGACACTAAATATCTTGCCCAGCAACAACAGTACAGCGGTGGGTAACGAGAGATTTAGAGGGATTTAAATTTGAGGCCTAGTATTTAGGCGCTGGGTCACCGGTATGGATTTAGTGACAGAATTAGACTTGGAAATGCACAGAAGCGTGTGTGTGAAGTTATTCTGAATGACCCTATGTGCACCTTCAATATTATATACCCTTTTAGGGATAGATTTCAAATAGCTCTGATATAGCAGAAACCACTAAATTATGAAATTGCTAAATTGGGAATTGTACTTCAACCCAGAACAAAAAATGTGCTTTGACGGACACTAAATATCTTGCCCAGCAACAACAGTACAGCGGTGGGTAACGAGAGATTTAGAGGGATTTAAATTTGAGGCCTAGTATTTAGGCGCTGGGTCACCGGTATGGATTTAGTGACAGAATTAGACTTGGAAATGCACAGAAGCGTGTGTGTGAAGTTATTCTGAATGACCCTATGTGCACCTTCAATATTATATACCCTTTTAGGGATAGATTTCAAATAGCTCTGATATAGCAGAAACCACTAAATTATGAAATTGCTAAATTGGGAATTGTACTTCAACCCAGAACAAAAAATGTGCTTTGACGGACACTAAATATCTTGCCCAGCAACAACAGTACAGCGGTGGGTAACGAGAGATTTAGAGGGATTTAAATTTGAGGCCTAGTATTTAGGCGCTGGGTCACCGGTATGGATTTAGTGACAGAATTAGACTTGGAAATGCACAGAAGCGTGTGTGTGAAGTTATTCTGAATGACCCTATGTGCACCTTCAATATTATATACCCTTTTAGGGATAGATTTCAAATAGCTCTGATATAGCAGAAACCACTAAATTATGAAATTGCTAAATTGGGAATTGTACTTCAACCCAGAACAAAAAATGTGCTTTGACGGACACTAAATATCTTGCCCAGCAACAACAGTACAGCGGTGGGTAACGAGAGATTTAGAGGGATTTAAATTTGAGGCCTAGTATTTAGGCGCTGGGTCACCGGTATGGATTTAGTGACAGAATTAGACTTGGAAATGCACAGAAGCGTGTGTGTGAAGTTATTCTGAATGACCCTATGTGCACCTTCAATATTATATACCCTTTTAGGGATAGATTTCAAATAGCTCTGATATAGCAGAAACCACTAAATTATGAAATTGCTAAATTGGGAATTGTACTTCAACCCAGAACAAAAAATGTGCTTTGACGGACACTAAATATCTTGCCCAGCAACAACAGTACAGCGGTAACGAGAGATTTAGAGGGATTTAAATTTGAGGCCTAGTATTTAGGCGCTGGGTGACAGGTATGGGTTTAGTGACAGAATTAGACTTGGAAATACACAGTAGCGGGTGTGTGTGAAGTTATTCTGAATGACCCAATGTGCACCTTCAATATTATATACCCTTTTAGGGATAGATTCCAAATAGCTCTGATATAGCAGGAACCACTAAATTATGAAATTGCTAAATTGGGAATTGTACTTCAACCCAGAACAAAAAATGTGCTTTGACGGACACTAAATATCTTGCCCAGCAACAACAGTACAGCGGTAACGAGAGATTTAGAGGGATTTAAATTTGAGGCCTAGTATTTAGGCGCTGGGTGACAGGTATGGGTTTAGTGACAGAATTAGACTTGGAAATACACAGTAGCGGGTGTGTGTGAAGTTATTCTGAATGACCCAATGTGCACCTTCAATATTATATACCCTTTTTGGGATAGATTTCAAATAGCTCTGATATAGCAGGAACCACTAAATTATGAAATTGCTAAATTGGGAATTGTATTTCAACCCAGAACAAGAAATGTGTTTGAACGGACACTAAATAACTCGCCCAGCTACAGCACTAGGGACAGATTTAGCTGGATATAAATTTGAGGCCTAGTATTTAGGCGCTGGGTGACCGGTATGGATTTAGTGACAGAATTAGACTGGGATATGGCCAAAAAATAAACAGACTATTGCTGGTTAAATGCACTTGGTGTGACAGCTTCACCCTGATGTAGGCTTTAGCCAAAAAACAACCACACCATTGAGGGTTAAATGCACTTGGTGACAGGCGCAGCTTGCCCCTGATTTTGTATATGGCCAAAAAATGAACAGACTATTGCTGGTTAAATGCACTTGGTGTGACAGCTTCACCCTGATGTAGGCTTTAGCCAAAAAACAACCACACCATTGAGGGTTAAATGCACTTGGTGACAGGCGCAGCTTGCCCCTGATTTTGTATATGGCCAAAAAATGAACAGACTATTGCTGGTTAAATGCACTTGGTGTCACAGCTTCACCCTGATGTAGGCTTTAGCCAAAAAACAACCACACCATTGAGGGTTAAATGCACTTGGTGACAGGCGCAGCTTGCCCCTGATTTTGTATATGGCCAAAAAATGAACAGACTATTGCTGGTTAAATGCACTTGGTGTGACAGCTTCACCCTGATGTAGGCTTTAGCCAAAAAACAACCACACCATTGAGGGTTAAATGCACTTGGTCGCAGCTTGTGCTGGCGCACCACAAGACACAAAATGGCCGCCGATCACCCCAGAAAAATGAGACTGACAAACGGTCTGTGCAGCCTAAAAACAGTGAGCAATTGAGGATCAGCAGCTCAATGATCCACAGCTGCAGATCGATCAGTTAATCAAGTCCTTTGGAGGAGTTAATCTGCCTAATCTCGCCCTACTGTCGCAGCCGCAACCTCTCCCTACGCTAATCAGAGCAGAGTGACGGGCGGCGCTATGTGACTCCAGCTTAAATAGAGGCTGGGTCACATGGTGCTCTGGCCAATCACAGCCATGCCAATAGTAGGCATGGCTGTGATGGCCTCTTGGGGCAAGTAGTATGACGCTTGTTGATTGGCTGCTTTGCAGCCTTTCAAAAAGCGCCAAGAAAGCGTCACAAAAGCGCCAAGAAAGCGACGAACACCGAACCCGAACCCGGACTTTTACGAAAATGTCCGGGTTCGGGTCCGTGTCACGGACACCCCAAAATTCGGTACGAACCCGAACTATACAGTTCGAGTTCGCTCATCCCTACTGCCTGATTATGCTCCAACTTGTCCACCCGGTGCCCGATGTGCTTCACATCGTTCTTAATCTCCGTGAGTTCCTGCATCACCGGCGCCAGTGCTGTAGTCAGAGCTTGTTGTATAAACTGGCGTGAGATGGGTGCCGATGCAATCGCACGGGTCTGGGTGTCAGAGTCAGGAGAGACGCCTTCCGCTCCTTCTGCGTCTTGTGGCCACTCATCTTGTTCAAGCGGCGCCATCTTAGCAGCACTTGCGGCTGGTGATTTCTTGTGGAAGAATTTATCCATTTCTTGCGGATTTTTGTCCAACCTGTAGCGTTCTGGTGTTTCTCTGGGGATATATCTGCCTACTTTGCCCATTCTTGTACGGCTAGATAGCAGAATTTACTGGTTTGCTGGCTCACATGGAGAGGAGCTCTCTCACATGCGTCTGTCCCGGTCGGCTGTCAGGCTCCGCCCATTATAGTAGTTATATTCTTGTACATAGGAGCAGTATTATAGCAGTTATATTCTTGCACATAGGAGTAGTATTATAGTAGATATATTATTGTTTATAGGCACAGTATTATAGTAGTTATATTCTTGTACATAGGAGGCAGTATTATAGTAGTTATATTCTTGTACATAGGAGCAGTATTATAGTAGTTATATTCTTAACCAAATCTCTTTTTATTGGTCATGTCATGAAAAAGATACAGGCAAGTTGAATAATAGCACAATTGACAATGCACATCATATAAGGTGTAACATGACAAATGCCGATAATGCACATTACATTAATCCTGCGCCACGGTCTGTATCCTCAATAAGAGGCAAGTATGACATCTCTATCCAAACAAATGGACATCTGCAACTTGAATCCAATAGAGATCTAATATAACAGTTAAACAAATAAAGACATGAAGACAAGGGTAAGAAGGGAAAAAAGGGGGGGGGGGGGACCGCTCTAGCTGTCAGGAAACCTGAATTTCTTCCAAGGAAGCCACACCTTAAGGAACTTCGCTCGAGTGTGGGTCTCCCAGTGTGCCAGCTCCTCAAATCTATAAAGTTGGTCCACTTTTTCCAGCCAACTCGAAATAGTGGGAGATAGAGTCTGCTTCCACAGCAAGGGGACTAGAAGCCTAGCGGCGGTAAGTAATATAGTGGGCAAATCTGATTTGGTTGGGGTAAATGAAGAGTTGGGGCACCAGAGTAGGATCAGCTTTTGATCCAAAGATACAGAGGTGGAGCAGATTTTGTTAATTAAAGTCTCCACTTGGCTCCAGAAGGGACGCATACTGACGCAATCCCACCAAATATGTGAAAGAGAACCGATGCCCGTCCCACACCTCCAGCAGACCTCAGGGATTTCCGGGTTGAGTCTATGAAGAAACTCAGGAGTCTTGTACCATCTGGTCAGCAGCTTGTACGAGTTCTCCTGAATTTTAATGCATCGGCTAAAACCATGAGATTGGGCCAAAATAAAAGCTCTCTCTGGTTCTGACAATTTGAGGGATAGTTCCTTCTCCCATGAGCTCAGGAAATGAGGCTCAGAGCAAGTAAAGGATAGTAGCTCCTTATACATCGTGGAAAAGGGTCTGCTGGAGGGCCGGGCCGACATCAGCTTCTGCTCCAACCAAGTGGGGGAGGCCAGATGAGACGTTTGTAGCTGCAGGACTCCTATGTCTCTCTTAAAACTATGGAGATGCAAGAAAGCTACTGATTTAACTCTAGGTAATTCAAGGATCCCTTTCCAATCCAGCCCACCCCCTGTTGACACCACATCTTGCAGCGTATGATTCTTGAGCAGTGCCCAAACCCCTGTGACCCCAAGTGTTTCGGGGTGAATATAACTTTGTAATAGATATAATGGGAGCTCAGGACTAGGGAAGTGAAGCGTCTTTGAACTGTAAAGCTTAGACCAGGTGAATAGCACCCCTCTCCATAGTAAAGGTAATTTAGAAGCTGTGGGGGAACATGGGCGGACACCCCACAGAATTAATTTCTCATTATCAGTGAGTAGCTTTCTTTCCAATTGTGAGCAGATGGTCATAGGCTGTCCTGAGAGGAGGCTCACTCCTCTGCACATAAGGTTAGCCTTGTAGTACAAGTGGACATCAGGTAACCCAAACCCTCCAAACCTTTTTTCCCTGGTTAAAATGGCGTAGGCCACCCTCGGGGACCGGCCTCTCCAAAGAAAGAGGGACATCATCCGGCGTACTTCCGTGAAAAATGACTGCGGTACCCAAATCGGTAGAGTCTGCAGGAGGTACAAGAACCTAGGGAGTATATAGGTTTTTAAATAATTCTTCCTCCCAATCCAAGAGATGAAAGGCATTTTTAGTGAATGGAGCTGTGTTTTAACAGCTTGAAGTAAAGAAAGGTAGTTGGAGGGAAATAATTCCTTAGGGTCTGCAGTTACCTTGATACCTAAAAAAGGTATTTCCTTAGAGGCCCACTTAAAAGGAGTAGAGTCTTTTAAAAGCTGCACTATGTTTCCAGGGCAGGACACATTAAGAGCCATAGATTTGGAGTAATTGACTTTAAAATTGGAGATAAACCCAAAATCTTCAAAAATGGTAAGCAGTTTGGGGAAGGATACCCTAGGATTTGAAGTCATCACCAACAGATCGTCAGCAAAAGCCGCCGTAATATGGTCTTGAGACCCAATGGTGATTCCTTCAATCTCAGATGACTGACGGATTTTACTCAGCAGAGTCTCCATCACCAAAACAAAGAGAGTCGGGGAGAGTGGGCACCCCTGACGCGTACCATTGGAAATGCCGAATGTTGGGGATAAGGTCCCATAGTAGTTATATTCTTGTACTTAGGAGCAGTATTATAGTAGTTATATTCTTGAACATAGGAGCAGTATTATAGTAGTTATATTCTTGTACATAGGAGGCAGTATTATAGTAGTTATATTCTTGTACATAGGAGCAGTATTATAGTAGTTATATTCTTGTAGATAAAAAGCAGTATTATAGTAGTTATATATTCTTGTATATAGGAACAGTATCATAGTAGTTATATATTCTTGTACATAGGTGGCAGTATTGTAGTAGTTATATTCTTGCACATAGGAGGCAGTATTATAGTAGTTATATTCTTGTACATAGGAGCAGTATTATAGTAGTTATATTCTTGTACTTTGGAGCAGTATTATAGTAGTTATATTCTTGTACATAGGAGCAGTATTATAGTAGTTATATTCTTGTACATAGGAGCAGTATTATAGTAGTTATATTCTTGTACATAGGAGGCAGTATTATAGTAGTTATATTCTTGTACATAGGAGGCGGCATTATAGTAGTTATATTCTTGTACATAGGAGCAGTATTATAGTAGTTATATTCTTGTACTTAGGAGCAGTATTATAGTAGTTATATTCTTGAACATAGGAGTAGTATTATAGTAGTTATATTCTTGTACATAGGAGGCAGTATTATAGTAGTTATATTCTTGTACATAGGAGCAGTATTATAGTAGTTATATTCTTGTAGATAAAAAGCAGTATTATAGTAGTTATATATTCTTGTATATAGGAACAGTATCATAGTAGTTATATATTCTTGTACATAGGTGGCAGTATTGTAGTAGTTATATTCTTGCACATAGGAGGCAGTATTATAGTAGTTATATTCTTGTACATAAAAGGCAGTATTATAGTAGTTATATTCTTGTACATAGGAGCAGTATTATGGTAGTTATATTCTTGTACATAGGAGCAGTATTATAGTAGTTATATTCTAGTACATAGGAGGCAGTATTATAGTAGTTATATTCTTGTACATAGGAGCGGTATTATAGTAGTTATATTCTTGTACATAGGAGGCAGTATTATAGTAGTTATATTCTTGTACATAGGAGCAGTATTATAGTATTTATATTCTTGTATATAGGAGCAGTATTATAGTAGTTATATTCTTGTACATAGGAGCAGTATTATAGTAGTTATATTCTTGTACTTAGGAGCAGTATTATAGTAGTTATATTCTTGTATATAGGAGTAGTATTATAGTAGTTATATTCTTGTACATAGGAGGCAGTATTATAGTAGATATATTCTTGTACATAGGAGTAGTATTATAGTAGTTATATTCTTGTACATAGGAGCAGTATCATAGTAGTTATATATTCTTGTACATAGGTGGCAGTATTATAGTAGTTATAATCTTGTACATAGGAGCAGTATTATAGTAGTTATATTCTTGTACATAGGAGCAAATTCATGATCCATTATGAGGAGTTAAGACATGATACTTCGGGTATTCGAAAAAAATAACAGTGTCAAAATCCAAAGCTATGGGCACTGCTCTATCTACGGTTTACGAGAGTACACCTAGATCATTGAGAGACTCAGAAATGCCAGTCTACTCCCTCTTTAACTCGGAGGGTCAAGCACTATCCATTTCAGAGCTTCGAAACTTACTTTCTCCTCACCACCTGCACATTTCTCCAATATTGTATCTCCATTCATACTTATCTCAACACATCTCTAGAGGTGACTTCTTCCGACCCATAGTTTGGATTGAGGCCCTCATCGAGAACAAAAGTCCAACAAAAAAACTCATTTCCCAACTTTTCCATAGATTGAACTCACCCCCTCTACTCGTAAAACCTGCCCACATTCGCCATTGGGAAAAAGATTTGGGACAAACCTTTCCTCCTGACAAGCTACCAGACATTTTTCTGACTCCTCATACCGCATCTAGATGTGTTCGTATTCAGGAAAACAGGTATAAACTATTAACCAGATGGTATAAAACCCCAGAAATCACTTACCTTTTTTCTAAATCAGCCTCAGATAGATGCTGGAGGTGTTTGAGTGAAAGAGGCACCTTTCTTCATATTTGGTGGGAATGCCCCCCTTTGAAGGAATGGTGGAAAGAAATATTCCGATTAAGCAACCTAATTTGTCGAACTTCAATATCAATGTCACCTCTAAGTGCTCTACTCAACTACTATAAATCGAAAGAGTCAAGCGACTCTCACCCCCCCCTTCCTCTTATTTAGACAGTTGCTTATAGCAGCCCGCCTTTTGGTCCCAAAATACTGGTTATTAACTACCCTCCCATCTATAGAACAGTGGAAAATTAAGGTTGATCAGCTTTATCGTTTTGAGGAACTTTCCGCATGGGAGGCAAGGAATCATCAGAAATTTGTAAAACAATGACGGGGGTGGAGGGAATTTAGATTCACCAGTGGCCACTCTCACTCGCCACTACCCAAGGGCGGACCGTCGTAGATACATCGGGGGAAAATAATTTATGCTTAGCCTGATTTCTGCTTAGATTACTTTACTTATTACTTTACTTATTTATCTTATCAAGGTTTAGATATTTGAAAGGATGCTCAACCCCTATGCGCCCACATTTGTGTACTCTCTATCCTTACCGCTTTGTACTTGGAATTTCATGGCATCAACAATGTACTGCATGTGCACCTTTGAATGCGCCATGTTAGGCGCCTTGCTTTCTATTATGTACCATGTATTGTTTCTTATTTGAAAATAAAAAAAATTAAAATAAAAAATAAATAAAAAAAATCCAAAGCTAAACTCGGCTTCGATAATGAGTCACAAAGTCGAGTTCAGCTTCAAGTTTTGTCGCTGCAATTTATGCAAATAAACTAGGTGTCACGTCATTGATGTAAGACAAATCAAGTCTCGCAATATTTGTTGCAAGTTCGCAAAGACCTCCACGGAGCCCATACATTTTACAGTAGGATGGATGCTATATTGTTAAAGAATTTTTTTAAACGAATTGGGTTTGAATACAGCAATCCAAATCTGTTTCGCTCACCATTATATTATTATATCATTATTATATCATTATTATTATATCATTATAAATATCATCCTCCTGCAGCGTAGCGGTTTTCAAGACTGAGGCAGAAAGCTCGAGTCTTAAAAAACGTTTCCCTATGTCTGCAAAATGCGGAGCACAGACCCATTAAAAACAGTAGCTCCGCAAATAAAAAGCGGAAGGCGCGCAGACTGCATCTGTATTTTGTGGATCTGTGATTTGCGGACCCCAAAATGGATATGGTCGTGTGGATGAGGCCTTAGAAGCCATAGCAAATTGTGAGATATAAATTGTCATCAGTACTAAGCTGCAGCAGTGTTTTGATGCTGTTTTTCCCAGCTCCACTAGAGGGAGCTCTCTACTTGTTTCCTTCTCCACGCTATGCACTGTGGAGTGATTAGGCATTCGCAGGTTAAATTAGCACATCTCAATTAATTCCAGTTACCTGCTTATGTTTGTTGCAATATATTTTTTTTAACTTTTGGTGTGAACAGAAATGTTTATATGTTACTCTTAGGAGCCATGTTCTTCTGCGTGGGTGCATCCAGGAATGAAAAAGCAGTTTGGGCACTAATTTAGTAGGCCTAATCCTATTTAAAGGGGTTGTGTCACAAAACATATTCTACATTTTTCAAAGCAACACCTGGATCTGAATACTTTGTAATTTCATGTAGTTAAAAATGTAATAGAGCCAGTGAGCTATTCAATAAAATGTATTTGTATAGCGCCACCTGCTGTTTGTTCTTTTCCTTAATTTTTTGTCCATATCACTGAGGTGGTCGCACGTGCTCAGTTTAAATCTTCAAGTGCCACCAGTCATATGTTCTGTGAGAAGCTGTCGTAGTTACAAGGAGTGAGCTGCAGCAGAATGGACACGCCAGGCTGAAAATAACCTAGCAGAGCAAAAAGAGCTATGAATGGGGAGATCTCTGGATCCATTTGAGGTACAGGGCTGGTTCTGGCTTTGCTAGAAAGAGATTGTCCTGTACTGTATGATACATCCATCATGGCATAACTCCTTTAAGGGGGACCGTATAACATCGTCATAGGTCTAGGTGGCACTTAGCAAGATGGCAGTGTTTTGAAATGAATGTGAATGGAGGCAGTTGAAGGCAACGCGATACCGCAACCCGACAGGTGCAAGAAATCCAAAGCAACAGCATTCCTTGTCGGGTTGCGATCCTGACAACTTGCGGGCAACTTGTGAGCATTTGGGCTCATACAGACGACCGGTGTCGGCCGGTGCCCCTATTGTGGACCAAAAACAGCAGGTCCTTAATGTACGGGCGCTGGCCATTTGCGGACCGTATCACGGATGCTGACCCATTCAAGACTTGAATGGGTCCACAATCCGGAAGGTGCGGTGTGAAACGGAGGCACGTAACCCCGCGGAAGCACTCCATAGTGCCTCCGCACCGCCAATTTTGTTCTATTTTTTGCGGTGCAGATGGATCACGGACCCATTAAAGTTGAACCCATTCAAGGTCCCCAGTGCACGAACCGGGCAGCATAAGTTCGTGTGCATGAGCCCCTTACCCTGCGATCTTCGGGCATGTGGCGCGTGTCGTAACCAAATGATGCGCCGTGTAGACTGAACCGTAAAATCTTTTGGAGCAAGGACAGATATATTCTCTTCTATTATCTGGATGGGGTTTTGTTGAATAGATTGGTAAGGTCTTCGGTGCCGTTCCACTGCAATTCATACGGAACATGTGTGTAGATGATTAGATTCTTTCTTCAGAAGATCCAATTGTTCAGTGAGTGGTCGGGTCAAGGTAAAAGCTTTCAAGGGGAATTCTGGTCCCAATTGACATAAATAAAGCTGGTGGAGAAAAGCATTTGGAGAGGACGCCGTCTGAACTGTCATAAGAGAGAGCTTTTGCTAAACATGTTTTTCTCTTCTGAATATCACTCCCATCATGCACCATAATGGAGAACACATTTCATATCCTCTGTGACCTCGGTGGAGCTTTCCTTTGTGCTCACTGCAGGAGCAGAAGTACCACCGTAGCAGCCATAGCCTCAGGACCAGCAGTAAGCACCAGCAGGCCAGACACGGGCCATAACGGATGAGACAGCGGACAGATTTTTTAGGCTGTACTCCTGCTGTCATGTCTGTCGTCCAGGCCTCTCTCCAGCAGCAGGTGCAATGCAGTGACATCATCACGTCTGCTAGGCTAAGTAGGAGAGCGCACAGGCCGAGGAACATCCACCAGCCTGTGAACACTCCTGGTCAACTCAGCAGGCGCTATTGCATCACACCTGCTGCTAGGGAGAGCGGGATGTGCTCCGTTAATTGGTGGAATGGGGTTAGAGGAATGCTTATTTTATTAGCACTACAGGGGCAGCACTAATATAAGGGAAAAACTAAGGGGGCAGCAGGACTTTAAGGGGGAAAACTAAGGGGCAGCATACTAGAAGAGAAAAACTAAAGAGTCAGTGCTGCTGTAAGGGGAAAGCCTGGGAGGCAACACTACTGAAAGGAGAAAAGTAAGGGGCAGCAATACTTTAAAGGGAACCCGTCACCGGGATTTTGGGTATAATGCTGAGGACATGGGTTGCTAGATGGCCGCTAGCACATCCGCAAAACCCAGTCCCCATAGCTCTGTGTGCTTTTATTGTGTAAAAAAAAAAAAAATGTATACGTATGCAAATTAACATAACAGAATCATATCTTACTTGTGTGACCAGAGAAGAGTCATATTTTCAAGCTCTGACTCATCTCAGGGTAATTTGCACATGTATCAAATCGGTTTTTGTACACAATAAAAGCACACAGAGCTATGGGGACTGGGTATTGCGGATGTGCTAGCGGCCATCTAGCAGCCCATGTCCTCAGCTCTATACACAAAATCCCGGTGACAGGTTCCCTTTAAAGGGACACTAAGGGGACATATCTACTGTGTGGATGCACTTAGGGGGCATAACTACTGTGTGGGGGCACTAACATGGCATACAAAGTTTGGGCAGCATACTGTAAAGTAAACTGTTGACTGCTCCTCCTGTCCAGCACTAGTTTAAGTTGCTTCCCCTGGTGGTTAGTTTACTCTGCATAGGCTGCCAAAAGGAGGAAAGGGAAACATGAAAAATTATTATTTCAAATTTTTTTTAGCAACGAACAGTGGAATCTGAATTCATGAAGCTAAAGGATATGTGGACCTCAGGAAACCATGTTTACATACAAATATTTGATAAAGATATTACATTATTTATCCTGTACTAATTCCTCGTTACATCCTGTATTGTACTCCAGAGCTGCACTCACTATTTTGCTCACTGTGTACATACATTACTTATCCTGTACTGATCCTGCATTACATCCTGTATTATACTCCAGAGCTGCACTCACTATTCTGCTGGTGCAGTCACTGTGTACATACATTACTTATCCTGTACTGATCCTGAGTTACATCCTGTATTATACTCCAGAGCTGCACTCACTATTCTGCTGGTGGAGTCACTGTGTACATACATTACTTATCCTGTACTGATCCTGAGTTTCATCCTGTATTATACTCCAGAGCTGCACTCACTATTCTGCTGGTAGAGTCACTGTGTACATACATTACATTACTTATTCTGTACTGATCCTGAGTTACATCCTGTATTATTCTCCAGAGCTGCACTCACTAATACAGGATCAGTGCAGGATAAGTAATGCATGTACACAGTGACTGAACCAGCAGAATAGTGAGTGCAGCTCTGGAGTATAATACAGGATGTAATTCAGGATCAGTACAGGATAAGTAATGTATGTACACAGTGACTGCACCAGCAGAATAGTGAGTGCAGCTCTGGAGTATAATACAGGATGTAATTCAGGATCAGTACAGGATAAGTAATGTATGTACACAGTGTCTCCACCAGCAGAATAGTGAGTGCAGCTCTGGAGTATAATACAGGATGTAACTCAGGATCAGTACAGGATAAGTAATGTATGTACACAGTGACTGCACCAGCTGAATAGTGAGTGCAGCTCTGGAGTATAATACAGGATGTAACTCAGGATCAGTACAGGATAAGTAATGTATGTACACAGTGACTGCACCAGCAGAATAGTGAGTGCAGCTCTGAAGTATAATACAGGATGTAACTCAGGATCAGTACAGGAAAAGTAATGTAATATGTGTACACAGTGACAGCACCAGCAGAATAGTGAGTGCAGCTCTAGAGTATAATACAGGATGTAACTCAGGATCAGTACAGGATATGTAATATATTGGCACAGTGACTGCACCAGCAGAATAGTGAGTACAGCTCTGGAGTATAATACAGGATGTAACTCAGGATCAGTACAGGATAAGTAATGTAATGTATGTACACAGTGACTGCACCAGCAGAATAGTGAGTACAGCTCTGGAGTATAATACAGGATGTAACTAAGGATCAGTACAGGATATGTAATATATTGGCACAGTGACTGCACCAGCAGAATAGTGAGTGCAGCTCTGGAGTATAATACAGGATGTAACTCAGGATCAGTACAGGATAAGTAATGTATGTACACAGTGACAGCACCAGCAGAATAGTGAGTGCAGCTCTAGAGTATAATACAGGATGTAACTCAGGATCAGTACAGGATAAGTAATGTATGTGCACAGTGACTGCACCAGCAGAATAGTGAGTGCTGCTCTGGAGTATAATACAGGATGTAACTCAGGATCAGTACAGGATAAGTAATGTAATGTATGTACACAGTGACTGCACCAGCAGAATAGTGAGTGCAGCTCCGAAGTATAAAACAGAATGTAACTCAGGATAAGTACAAAATAAGTATACAATTAAAGCCTCAGCTCCAGAAAGTGACATGAGAAAGTAGAGAAGAGGAATTGGCTAATTGACAATCCATAGGATAAAATGCTTGTGGTTTCCGGATGTTCTTAGGATACATACTGTATGTAGCGATGTTGAATCCTGTTTCTCTCAAATGCTGTGATCTGTGTTTTAACACCTTCTCTGCATGGGAGCTGGAAGACTCGAGTTCAGTAATAATGAAAGGATTAGCATAGAGTAATTACAATCACTGTACATGTAACCTGGGGAGCCGCACAGACACCGTCACTGATCAAATGTTACTGTAGCAACTGTAGGACTATAAGTCCGGATCGTGTGGGGAGAAAGTCCTACAAGTAATGAATAAAAGATGCCGTGCCGGTGGAGGAGTTTGAGGTTCCTTCATTTCTGGGACAATATCCAAGTATCAAATCTCAAGCAAAATCTCAAGAGTAATTCCTAGCAACAATGTTTTAATCCCAGCCATCTCTCACCATTATACGGGTGTCTGTCTAGATTGTGAAGCAACTGCTCAGACTGTGGGTCAACTGTTAAAATCAACAGATGAATACAATGTTATTGTTAATGCAGATGAGCGAAGTTTTGGAAAATTAGATTTAACTGATTCGCCAAACTTTGTAAAAAATAATTTGATTTGTGACAAATTACGTCATCATGAAGCAATTTTTTTTGTAAGTAGCGGGTGCAATGACAGGGAGCTGCGATAGCGCCGCTTCCCATCATTGTACCCCTAAGATGCCACGTTCATACATGATCGCAGCATCTGAGAGTACAAACAGTGTAAAATTAACAGAAAAAAAAAGGTAAATCTTTCTTACCGCCTCCATTTGCACGTGACTGGCCAGCCGCCGCCATCTTGTTTGAAGATCTGGCGCAAAATCTTGTGCGACCCAGGATGACGTTGTCACTCTGGACGGCGTGGTGACATCTTACGTCACCAAGGACGAGATTTCGGCCGAGATTTTCAATCAAGATGGCGGCGGCCAGCCAGTCACGAGCAAATGGAGGAGATAAGTATGTTGTTGTTTTTTTTTTAACACTATTTCAGGAGGAAATTTGGCTTTGTAGCCAATCGAACTTATCCTGAAATTCGGATCAAATTTCACTTTGTTGGATTCGATTTGCTCAGCCTTAATTGTTATTAATGGATGCTGAATTTACCAAGCCTTTGGCCTCTTTCACACGAGCCGGATGCGTTGTGGGTGCATTGCGGGAAAACCGCACGAGTGCGTACGCAATTTCAGTCAGTTTTGTCTGCAATTGCGTTGTTCAGTTTTTTCCATGTGAATGCAAAGCATTTTAATGCATTTTGCATGCGCGTGATAAACAACTGAATGTGGTATCCAGACCCAAACCCGGACTTCTTCACTAAAGTTAGGGTTTGGGTTCGGTGTTCTGTAGATTTCCACCCACCAATGCCTGATGCATGAGACTAGATCATCCATGGTGCCACACCAACACTTTGACAACCTGCCTCAGCTACTATCTTGGTGCTGCCACCGGCCTGATGCCACACATCTGATGCCAAGTGCTCCTTCTTTCACCCACCATCTTCAGCTGGTACTGGTATTGCCACCCACCTCCAC
This sequence comes from Bufo gargarizans, assembly GCF_014858855.1. NCBI lineage: Eukaryota > Metazoa > Chordata > Amphibia > Anura > Bufonidae > Bufo > Bufo gargarizans. Next base: position 11,149,145 of record NC_058090.1, on the reverse strand, counting down.
ACTCTGTCACCAGGTCACTCTGTGGTCTCCTGATGCTGCTGCCACCTCCACACTATGTCACCTTTCCACTCTGTGGTCTCCTGATGCTGCTGCCACCTCCACACTGTCATTGTCCCACCCTGTGGCCTCCTCCTGATGCTACTGCTGCTGCCACCAAACTCTGTTATTGTGCCACTCTGTGGCTTCCTGATTCTAAAGAGTGAATACTGGAGGACTGCCAGGATATTGCCCCTTAGAGTTAGCCCAAATTTAAACTGGTTGGTTTGTACAGTGTGTCCGCATCCGCTGCCCATAACACAGAGGGAGTCTGGTCTAGGGTCTGTAAACAGAGGGAGTCTGGTCTACGGTCTGTAAACAGAGGGAATTTGGTCTGCGGTCTGTAAACAGAGGGAGTTTGGTCTGCGGTCTGTAAACAGAGGGAGTTTGGTCTGCGGTCTGTAAAAAGAGGGAGTCTGGTCTGCGGTCTGTAAACAGAGGGAGTCTGGTCTGCGGTCTTTAAACAGAGGGAGTTTGGTCTGCGGTCTGTAAACAGAGGGAGTCTGGTCTGCGGTCTGTAAAGAAATAGGATATGCTTTGGTGTGTGTAAACAGAGGGGATCTGGACTGAGTTTTATGTACAGTTGGGGCCTGATTGCTGTAAACAGAGGGGATAGAGTCTGGTTCGTATACATAAGAGGTCTAGTTTTAGATCTGTATATAAGGAGGGGGGATCTAGTCTTAAGTTTGTAAACAGAGTGGGTCTAGTCTAGGATCTATAAACAGAGGGGGACAGGTTTGTGGTTTGTAAAAAGAGGGGGGAATGGGATTTGTAAACAGAACAGGGTTTTCTGTCCTGGAGTCAGGGTTAAGGTCCATATCTTTATTTCGGTGGCGTTTTGTGTGGCCTCTATTTGTTCAGGGGATCTGGTATGTGCTCTGTATTAATTTTAAGGTTTGCTGAATGGGGTCATAAGTACTGTTTGTGAATAAAAGGTCATAATTAAATGATTAAATCTCATTCTGATTGACAGCATTACACAGTCAAAGACTGTTGGTTACTTCTCACTCTTCTAGGTACAAATGAAAAAATATATATTATGTCTCCAATGGAAAGTTAAATTGCCGTTATAAAAATCAGGACATTGTGGATATGTTTCATCATAAATGTAAAAAAAATTTTTTGGAAAGAGTCCTCTGTAGGTTAACGCTTCCCCGGGGCAGATCAAACTTGCATGACAGTCATTTATGTATTCCATACCCAAAGTTAAGGATGACCTTGCCAAAGACGACACCACTTGTGATTTCTGCATGAGAATTGTAGAACCCATTAAAATTCCACTGGAAACTGCACATTTCCACTTCTTAAGATGATGCCAAAATCATTTACAAGACTAAGATTATTGCAGCGGTGAGATCTCTCTGGTTTACTGTATCATCCTTTTATTGAAGGTCTTGCGATCAATGAGATTTTAATTTAGTTTATAATTTCTTATATGTTTACCATATATCTGTATATAGCTGCAATCTACACTGCTGAGCTCCAATGCCACAGGCCTCCACCCAGCATGTGCCATTTATAATACTGGACTCTTCCGAGGGGCTATTAGGTGCTTTCAAGCATCCTGGTTTGGATGTGACTGATACCTCTGCACCCCCGTATTCAATTCGGCCGGTTAGCCAAAATTTATATATTTTTTTTGGTTCAAACCGAAATTATTTGCGATGAATCGCGTTAAAAACGGCTATTTCCTGGCTGCAGAGAGCCTTTATAGTGGTGTAGCATACTGTGCCTTGCAGTAACACGCATAGGGAGTCTGCTGTGGTAGTGAAACAATACCGTGGGTCCGTATGACATGCAGATGACAGGCGTCGCACTTAGAATCACTGCACACTTCACTTATTTGGGCAGTCATGGGGCCAAAACTGACCAAATAACTCAAGTATGAACTCAGCCTTACAGGTCGATGTTAGCGGCAAGAAGAAGCGCACTCTTTTTATACCGTCGTCAGCTGATTTCACATAGATGTCTACAGAACCTGTTCTATTAAACGCTTATACAAGTAGAGCCCCCCCCCGACAGAGTGAAGAGGGTGTCAGCAGTAAGTTTGTGTTGACATCACAGATTATTTTACCTTTCCTCTGATCCATCAGAACAATAACCCCCCAAAAACGGATCCTGCCTGTGGAGCATCAGTCCGTCAGCATTTGGTCAGTAATCCATCAGCATTGCTAAAGCCAAAAGAAACAGTGGATCCAAAACAGACACATGAATGGAATATTTGCATGTTTTCTGTGTTTTGTACCCATTCCTGCTTTTGGCTACCAAATCATAAGCCAATTTTGATGCAAAATAGGGACCATGTCATGCAGGCCTTACAGCTGTTTCATAGACAGGATCCATTGTGCGTCTCATGCGTCTCATTTTTCCTTCCTTCTGACAGATCAGAAGAAGGGTCAAATAAATTATGATGTCAACCAGGCCAAATGCAAAATAGTGGTGCAGTCATGAAGTGGGGAGGGTGGGAACAGCATGAGAAGTCCACAGAGTGGCCCTATGACATAGTGGTGAGGTGGAAGCAGCATTAGGAGACCACAGAGTGGCCCAATGACAGAGTCTGGAGGTGGCAGCAGCATCAGGAGGAGGCCACAGGGTGGCACAATGACAGTGTGGAGGTGGCTGCACCATCAGGAGGCCACAGAGTGGCAAGGTGACATAGTGTGGGGTTGGCAGCAGCATCAAGAGACCACAGAGTGGAAAGGTTACATAGTGTGGAGGTGGCAGCAGCATCAGGAGTGTGGAGGTGGGTGGCAATACCAGTACCAGCTGAAGATGGTGGGTTAAAGAAGGAGCACTTGGTATCAGATGTGTGGCATCAGGCAAGTGGCATCATTAGAATAGTAGCTGAGGCAGGTAGCCAGAAGAAACCGGTCTCTTTTGTCAAAGTGTTGGTGTGGCACCATGGATGATCTAGTCTGATGCATCAAGCATTGGTGGGTGGAAATCCTGGCTGATCCACGCCTGATTCAACTTGACAAAGGTCAGTCTCTCTACATTTTGGGTGGACAGGCCAGTTCTTCTTGTGGTAACTATGGCTCCCGTCACACTAAACATCAGCTCTTATGCCACACTACTGGCCGGGCAGGACAGCTTTTCCAGGGCAAACTCTGCCAGTTGCGGCCATAAATCCAGTTTGGCTGCCCAGTAGTCCAGCGGATCTTCAATGTGGGGTGACAGGGTGCTGTCCAAGTATGCCACCACCTGCTGGTTCAGGTCCTGCTCCAGGTCTAGCTGCTGCTGGTGAGTAGTTTCTTTACTAGGTGGGTGAAGAAAGCTGCTCATCAGCGACTCTAGACTCAAGTTGCTGCTGATGGAGCTGGAACTTCCCCTAACCCCCCCTTCACTCTGCCATGACAGAGGGCAGACCTGCAAGATGATGGACGATGGCACACATAGGCAGCGGCCAACTGACTACATAGGATGTCTCTATAGTAGTTCAGTTTGTCCTCCCTCTCAGCGGGTGTAAGAAAAGCCATTGTTTTGGACCGGTAGCGAGGGTCCAACAAGGTGGAAAACCAGAAGTCATCCCTTCTGGGACAATTCGGCAGTCACTACAAAAGCAAGTGAGCATGCATCGGGCCATTTGTGCAAGTGACTCGGAGGGACTCCCTGCATTCATCTCTACTGCATACTGCCAAGGTGTGTCTGGGTCCTCTGCCTCGTCTTCCTCATTGCCCTGTAGCTCCTTTAGCTTCTCCTGCACCTCCTGTCCTGTCACCTGTGTAGAAAAGCCACCCATTTTGCTATGCATTGCTTTCGCTCCAATGTCCTCCTCCTCCTCCAGTTCAGCCCCCACAGGGCTCATGTGGCCGTGAGATCTAGGCGCCACTTCTCCAGTTTCCTGACCAGACAGATTAACCAGCATCTGTTCCAGGACATGAAGCAGTGGAATGACATTGTTTATCCCGTAGTCCTGACAAATAACGTGGCCTCCCCAAAGGGCCTGAGCAAACGGCGGGTATCACGTATGAGCTGCCACTGGCTGACATCGAAGTTACACAGGGGAGTACTCCTGTCCGCTTGGATCATCAAGAAATCGTTTATGGCCTTTCTCTGTTTGTCGGTCCAACATATGGAGGGTGGAATTCCAACGGGTGGAAATGTCGCATATCAGCCTATGTTGGGGGATGCCGTTCTGCCGCTGCAGCTAAAGGAGGGTGTGTTTTGCGGTGTATGAGTGGCTGAAGTGCATGTTTTCTGGCCATTTTTAGGATGTCTTGCAGATGGGTGGAAGACTTCAGGAACCTCTTGACAACCACATTCACCCAGTGGGCCGTAAAGGACATGTATTGTTCCTGACCCTAGTTACAGCTCCACACTTCGGTGCTGCCGTGTACTTTGGCAGACACCGACAGGCTCAAGAACTGGCCCACCTTCTGTTCTACATGTGTGTGCAGGGCTGGTACTGCCTTTTTGGCAAAAAAATGATGGCTTGGATTCTCCACCTCAGCCCAGCACAAGCCATCAGTTCTCTAAAAGGTGCTGTCACGGCCAATTTATGTTTGACCATGACGCTATTGCGTGCAGACTGGTTGCCGGGGCAACGTGTAGTTTTCTGTTTGCACGTACACTTTCCTTTATTTGGTGCTTTCCCCATTTTGGTTGTCACAGGGTTAATTTAGGTGTGTCTGCTAGGTGTGGTGGGTGTGACCTTAGGCCTCTTTATATGTTGGTGTGTTGGAGCCTGTGGTCAGTCTTATTTTGTTGTCTGCCTGAGTAGGAGCTCTGCTCCCTGGCTGAATGTGTCATGCTGTGTGAGCCACCCTTAGCTGTCATTGTTATTATTTGTGTCTGTTTCTTGTACTCTTCCTCTCTGGTTTTGTTGTAGGTCTAGTGTGGTGTGCTATGTCTGGTATTTGTGGTGTTATTACCAGCATGGCTGCTTGATGTGTCACTTTTGGTAGGTGTATGTTGCACTGGAGGGGTTCAAGCAATATGCAAGACTATGTGCTTCCCAGCCTGGAACCTCCATGCTTCTTGTAGCCGCCGGGAGGTCCGGGTTGTCGTTGGTGCCGTCCTTTCATCTCGGCTGCGGCAGGTAAGAGTTGATAGCATTTGTGGTGTTGCTGTGCTATTTACCTGCCGTACTGTTTATAGTCTTGCACCTTGCCAGATACTGGGCCTCTGGAGACACTTGTCATCCGTGTCCTGGATGAACAGGTGTTCACTGCCCTGTCACCAGCTGTAGGGCAATGCAGGGATACTTAGACTTCTAGGCACGTGGGTATGAGTCCCCTTACCTTTGAAGGGGGCTCATACAGCTAGGAGACTAGGGCCTGTTGAGGGAAGTTTTAGGAGGTGACCAGCTCCCTTTTCCCTGCATTGCAGCCCGGTAGCAAAGGACATTGCGCGATGGGGGGGGGGGGATTCCCCCACTCCCCGTCATGACAGGTGCAGAGTCCACCACTTTGAAAGGGAGGAACTGCAGCACCAGCAACTTAGCCAGGAGCACATTCAGCTTCTGCGCCGTTGGATGAGTGCACGCATACTATTGCCTCTTGGCAATCGCTTCGTTGATCGATTGCTGACGGAATGACTGGCGAAAAGTAGGAGGAGGAGCAGGAGCATCAGGACCAGCAGATGGTGGGAAGGACAGAGCTCCCTTTGGCTGAGGTGGTGGAGCCTTGACTGCCTGAAACTGGGTGCATGCCACTGGCAGGTTGGACCACCACATTGGAGCCACGGTTTTCCCAGGCCACATGACACTGCATATGTTGATGCAGGGCCGTGGTGCCAACATTGGCACCCTGGCCATGCTTCATTTTCTGCCCACAGATTCTACAAATGGCCATGTGCACTTCCTCGGGGGGCTTAACAAAAAACTGATACACCACCGAATAGGTGATTTTACCCCCAACACTCAGCACTAACTGACTGCTACTGCCGCTGCTTCCGTAAACCCCTTAACCACTACTTTCCGGGAAGGTAGGCTCCTGCGAAGCGGGTGGTTTACCCTAGGCACGTTTGGCTCCCGACCTCCCACTGCTGCCACCCTGCTGACTCCCGGTCATGCTAGCGTCTTGTTGGCTCCGCTGATGGCTCAGGGGCAAGCTGCCACCCTCTTCTCCCGATGATGATGAAGCCCCTAATTCACCCAGCTCCCAAGTGCGATCAGCTACATCATCATCGAGTACTGTCTGCATGTCACTGATGTCCTCCTCAACGGTCTCTGGGTCAGGAGCCTGACCGCTCGCAACACCAGCTCCCACGCCACTCTCCTCATCACTACTTGCCTGCCTACCGGAGGAAGCAGCAGATGTCTCCTTCACATCTTGGCTGGCCAGTAGCTGCTGTCTGTCCTGTAGTAGCTCGTCCTTGCTGTATACTGGGACTGAGCCCACAGCATATAATACTTCTCTGGGTGAGGGAACAGAAAAGGACAGAGGCAGGTTGAGGACAAGTGAGGGCACAGGGCCTGTTCCCAGGCCAAGCCAACTAAGAGTTGTGTCTAACGAACCCACAGACTCTTGGCTGGGGGTGTCTGATGTCACTTGGGACAAAGTGGATGACCGAGTCAACCATTCAAGAACCGCTGCGACTCCTGCTGCCACACCCCCTTACTCTGCTGTGACCTCTTCCTGCGCCAGAAACATTTAGGCCTCTGCCACTCCTCTGTTCAGGGCCCTTATTTTTTTCCACTTATACACGCCATAAAAGGCTTTAGAACGTATAACTGCACCGCTGAACGGCAAATATATATATTTTTTTGCCACTAATACACGCCAAAAAGGGCTGTAATTTCCTTACTTTCCCACGAATACAAGCCAAAAATGCTTTAGAACATATAACTGCACCGCACAAGGGCAAATAAGACATAGAAATATGTCCTTGTAATAAACCCTCTTAATGTCTGTATCACACAGCACTTGCACCGTTATAACAAGAACGGTTTGCTTGAATTACAGAGCTGTATAATGGCAATTTGGATCCGCAGTCAGTGCAGCAAGGTGTAAGAGGATTGTTCCCATTACCCAGGCTGTAAACTCCCCTACTGAACCCTGTTCTGCTTCATTACTGTGGAATGATTCCTCCCTATCCTTTCCCTGAACTTCTATATAGCAAAATAAAAGTTTTAAAGTCTTTTCTAGCACTGTCCCTAGCGCCTGCTGACGTCTCTCCCTGCACTAAGTACACTGGAAAATGGCTGAATCCAAGATGGCTGAGGCTATTTATAGTGCTGTGATATCACAGGGCTGGCTGGCTGGCTGCTGATTTGCTGCATGCATGGCATTGTGGGTGATCCCTTGTTCACAGAGGAAATTCAGATTCGGTGCATATATAATTTTTCCTGAAATTCGGATCGAATTCCACTTCGTCAACTTTGATTCGCTCATCTCTAGCTGTAGCCATGGGTCTTCTCCATTCAAATTACCTGCTCTAAGTCTTTGTTTGAGAAAAGGTGGAATGTGGAACAAATAGATGATCACTCCCCTTGTAGACCCTACTCTAGGTCAGTACAGTAGCCATAATCTTCTTGGTGGTTGTCCCTGCCTTCTTCTCCAAGATCAGTCTTGAAAAGACTGGATTTAAGGTGCAGTTGGTAGGCCCCTATCAATGGTACAAAGATAACATGGTTGCCGCTTGTACTGTTGCAGAAAAGTAATTTTGCATAATGGAGGAGAAAATACTTTTGTGGACATGGACTTCAAGTTTGTTTGCATGTTAGGGCCATCATCTTCTTTGGAAACGTTACAATTTCTTTCCAGGATCTTCCTGCTGCAGCACAATAATATTTTCGTTCTCTTCCTGTTGCCTTGCAACAGAATGTTTACTGTTACTCTGCATCAGAGCCTACTATGTCATCAGAGCCTACTATTTTAACCCAACCAAGTTGCTCACCCATTGCCTGAGCATCAGTTTCTACTGTACACAGACACTGTTTAGCCTCTTACATACCTATACAGACTTCTGTATATGACCATTCTTGATCACCTTGCCCTTTGGATTGTCAATGTATTTCCAGGTCTTCCACCCATCCTTAATTCTACTTCAGTCTTCATTTGCTCCTTCTGGATTGCTGAACCTGATATTCTGGTTCTGACACATTGCTTCTTCTGACCTCTCACCATTCCGGTCATGCGATGCCGCATCATGCTGCTAATTGAGGACAACGTTAAAGAGGTTATCCATGAATAGGATATATCACTTTATATATATTGCTTAGTTTGGTATGTACATTACATTTTCCTCTCTGGTAGCACCCCCTGCTTATCCTTCTGGTCCACCTTCTACTACTTTCAGATGAATGGACATGCTCAGTTGCAGGCTCTCAGTGCTGGAGTAGTGATCTCATAGAGAAGCGGATGCAGTTGTCCAGACATGTTTCATTCGTTCATCCCTACTTCTTAATATATAGCTCTATCTATCTCTAGACAGTGGAGAAAAAAATAGTTGGGGCATTGCATGCCATATGTATCTCTGGGGCTATATGGGAGAGACTAGTTTGTATGGGTTGGGTTAACAATAACTAAATGCAATGCATCTTTGGAGATATAGGTGCTTGATGAGCTGCTGCCCTGCCACAGAGAAGGAAGAAAGTCTTTCAGATAAGGAGGTGAGTATAAAAAAGAGGTTTAAATTTGTAGGGTAACCACTACTGATTAAGTTCAAATATCCTTATGAATTGGGGGGGGGGGGGGTATCCTTTAGAATTTGCACCTCACTATAGTGCCAGGTGACTTGTATCCTCATGGTTCCACTTTCAAGGTGCGTGGGCATAACAAGAAGGGAGAAATATGTTGTGCTTCATCCACTTGGTAGTGAGTCTAGTTTCACAGGACCTGGCAGATGATCAGTGAGGTTCCAGCAACAAGACCACCTATATTTTGAGATTGTAAAATGCGGAGAACCGCTTTAAGGTACCCTTTTGTCTTGTGTGATTATGTTCAAGATTCCATGTTATGGAGATTTATGAGCTAGCACCAAAAAAATGGGGAGTCAATTTTCAATTGGCCAAGGATACGAGCTCAGTCCCACTCTTCCCTGGTCTTTCTGTAGAATATATCCAAGTATATCTCAAGGTGGTTACATTTTTAGATGATTATTGGAATATCTATAGCAGCAGGAGATGAATGTTGTGTTTTTCTCGGCTCTGCTCTTGTGATGCTCTCATGCCACACTGTTATGAGACGCCAGCACAACAGACTGTTCCAATAACCGTCTATTTTCTTGCCTGAGATATGGGTTACTGTAAATGCGAAGACGTGATGAATAACAGGTCTCCCGCTTCAGTGGCAAGATATACATCACAGACCAACAATGAATGGTGTGTAGATAACCTGCTCGCTAGTGTAAAACCACTTATCATAGCAAAGGTCACAGCATCCATACAGCATAGATCACCGCAAGAGTAACATGGCATCAGCATCCTAGAGCAAGTCTATGGCTGCAGATACCATTTATTTATTTCATGCACTTATATAGCGCAACTATATTTTACAGACATTAGCATCCAACTGTCCCCAATGGGGCTCACAATCTAAGGTCCCTATCAGTATGTCTTTGGAGTGTGGGAGAAAACCAGAGAACCCGGAGGAAACCCACGCAAACACAGGGAGAACATACAAACCTCATGCAGATGTTGTCCTTGGTCAGATTCGATCCCAGGAACCCAGCGCTGCAAAGCACCAGTGCTAACCACTGAGCCACCGTGCTGCCCATTACAGTGCAAAAAACTGGTTCAGGTCTCCAATCCCTACATTTATAGGGTCTTCATATCTGGCATAGGGGTTAATGGGCCCCCCTTAGAACTAGAATTCAAGTGTGAACCCCTAAAGCTATGCCCCTGCTATGTGAAAGAATATTTCTAAAGATTACAAAATATATTTTTATTGACGGTCAAAGTTTCCAATTCTCAGAAGTTCCAAACATTTGCACTCTTTATTTGTCCAAGCTCATGCCTTGTATTGTGAATGAGAGTCCTCATCATCATCGGGAACGCTGGTGCTGAAATTTCTTGCATTTTAGCCTTTACAAGTGGAGCAGATTTACCTTTATGTCTCCATGGTTACAGACTACAAACAAACCTTGTGTAGTCTGATTCTGTAGTCGTGTGTTATTTCACCCCCCCCCCTTCCCCCCCCCCCCCCCCCCCCTCTGTTCTTACCAATCAACAGAAGAGTCAGTAGCTATAGGGGAAGCATGGAAAGCGGCTGCTTTGGGGCCCGAAATCATAAGAAGCCCATCCAGGAAGAGGACTGAAAGATTTTATTGTCAGGGCCCCCTCAACAGGTCCTCCTTTGAGAGCGTGATCTTGACTAGCCACAGGAGTTGGGGTTGCAAAAAAGTTGCCTGGGGGGGAATTCTAAAATTTGTTGGGGGCCCAGTCATTTCTAGTACTGCCACTGGTCAGTAGAGTGATATAACTACTATATGTTACACATATGTGTAGACACAAAATGATAGATTAATCAGTAATCAGTAAAATTGCAATACTATCAGAGATGAGTGCAGTTATCCAAAATTTGATTTGGCTGCTTTGCCGAATTTCATCAAGAAATTTGATTCGTAAGAAATTACGGTAATTTGTCATCAATTGCACTGCATTGTACTTAGCAGGTGCAATGATGGGAAACGGTGATCACACTGCCCTCCTTAATTAAACCCATCAGATGCCGCGTTCATAATTTATTAGCGGCATCTGACATTAAAATTGATGCCTTTCAAGGGTTAATCAGGGTTAAAAAAAAACCATGAGGTGACGCGACGATGCCATCACGCTGACCCGGCGGGGTGATGTCATCACTGATGACGTCACCGCGCTCGGCCAGCACGCTGACATGGTGACGTAATGCATTAGTTTGTGAAAGATTTTGCACAGTTTCTATAATCAGGATGGCTACTCTGCGAGCAAATGGATAAGGTTAGCATTTTTTGGTTTTTGTTTGTTTTACCACCGTTTCAGGGGAAAAAAATTGTTACCATGAAGCGCGAGGAATTTCGGCTTTGTGGCGAGTCAAATTTTTCATGAAATTCGGATAAAAGTCAATTAATTTGACTTTGATTCGCTCAACACTGAAGTTATTAGGTGCATTTGCAGAAACTCAATTATTTCCACATAACTCACCTGTAGGAGATGTGTGGTGACATACTTATCATCGCAAAGTTATATGGATTGACCACTCAGGAACCCGGTGATGTGACGCTCCTGTGCTTCTGCTGACATCATAGGTTCCCATAGTCATCACTTCTGCTGTGGAGGGGACCAAAACTATTCCTCTCCCTGGTGCATGCGCAATCTTCAGAATCCACCTCATGTGCACATGCACCACGGAGAGAGATGGTTCTGGCGCCATCCACAGTGGAAGTAACATCTGATCCATAAACCCTGATGTTAGAAAAGGCAGGATTTTCAGAAGAGGAATGTCATATGACCAGGGACCCGAGTGGCCCAACCATGGTTGGGAAATATATTACAAACTTTCTTCTACTGACAAGCTTTGTGCAATTAATGTGGCTTTGTGGGATCTGCTGTGTCCCAGAAAACCCTTTTAGGTTATACAAGTTGGTTCCAAAACTTTGCACACTCTTTAAAAAATTTCAACAAAGCAGTTAGATTGCACCACAAATTACAAGAGCAATTTTTCCAGATACCTGATGAGAGTCACCATGTACTCCGAGCCTCGGCACTGTACTTAGAAATAAAAATTGCAGCACAAGTAGAATTGAATCTACGTTGTGAATTATATCCACAGCAGGCTTTGTTTATAGTCATTTTAGTTATTTTTACAAAATCTTTGAATTTAACTGCATTTTTTATTATTATGACATAACTATAATAAGAATTTTTCAGGCTCATTACCCTCATTCCTGCTCGCCGAGCGTGGAGGGAATGATCGCCCTGCGAGTGGACTAATTTTAATAAACAGCATGAAACGTGACTGGTGGGCACCAAAGATGACGGCATTCTTCGCAGAACACACGGGCAGCTTGGTGCTGGGAGGTCACGTGATTGACCCTCTAAATTACAGAAAGTGATTGGTTCTCTTAGAGACAATCCCCCCCCCCCCCTCCTTGTTCAAATCTGCAAATTGCACTTGCCTTGCTTTGACAACAGATTTTTATAATAAGCCTTTGATTGCACATTTCAGACATTTTTATTTTCTCCAATTGAATAGGACCCAAGCAACAAAATGTATTTTTAATGAAATTTTGAATAACGTGTCACATTAGTCGGCTATTTTCAGCTACAGTAACCTTTTCCATTTAGGCTGCAACATTAGAGAAGAAAATGCAAAGAAACAATGTATCAAGAACTGAGCTGAAAAAAAGAAATAAAAAGAATAAAAGCATCTATAATAATATTTACATTACAATGTTTATATTTTATGTATCCATGACGATATATCATCCTGACATATTGTATTGGAGATCCTCCTGGAGTATAATACAGGATGTAACTCAGGATCAGTACAGGATCAGTAATGTAATGTATATACACAGTGACTGCACCAGCAGAATAGTGAGTGCAGCTCTGGAGTATAATACAGGATGTAACTCAGGATCAGTACAGGATAAATAATGTATGTACACAGTGGCTTCACCAGCAGAATAGTGAGTGCAGCTCTGGAGTATAATACAGGATGTAACCCAGGATCAGTACATGATAAGTAATGTATGTACACAGTGACTCCACCAGCAGAATAGTGAGTGCAGCTCTGGAGTATAATACAGGATGTAACCCAGGATCAGTACATGATAAGTAATGTATGTACACAGTGACTGCACCAGTAGAACAGTGAGTGCAGCCCTGGAGTATAATACAGGATGTAACTCAGGATCAGTACAGGATAAGTAATGTATGTACACAGTGACTGCACCAGCAGAATAGTGAGTGCAGCTCTGGAGTATAATACAGGATGTAACTCAGGATCAGTACAGGATAAATAATGTATGTACACAGTGGCTTCACCAGCAGAATAGTGAGTGCAGCTCTGGAGTATAATACAGGATGTAACCCAGGATCAGTACATGATAAGTAATGTATGTACACAGTGACTCCACCAGCAGAATAGTGAGGGCAGCTCTGGAGTATAATACAGGATGTAACTCAGGATCAGTACAGGATAAGTAATGTATGTACACAGTGACTGCACCAGCAGAATAGTGAGTGCATCTCTGGAGTATAATATAGGATGTAACTCAGGATCAGTACAGGATAAGTAATGTATGTACACAGTGACTGCACCAGCAGAATAGTGAGTGCAGCTCTGGAGTATAATACAGGATGTAACTCAGGATCTGTACAGGATAAGTTATGTATGTACACAGTGACTGCACCAGCAGAATAGTGAGTGCAGCTCTGGAGTATAATGTAGGATGTAACTCAGGATCAGTACAGGATAAGTAATGCACATACACAGTGACTGCACCAGCAGAATAGTGAGTGCAGCTCTGGAGTATAATACAGGATGTAACTCAGGATCAGTACAGTATAAGTTGAATTTATACTGTTGAAGATATATTTCTTCTCTCAGGTTGCTGAATCCTATCTATTTTCTTAGTGCTCTACTAAAGTGCCTAATAACCAGCATGGCCTCCACCTGGGTTGCCCCACTGTCACTCGGCAGCCTCAATAGGAAAGCTCTGTAATTGTGTGGTGTTGTGGGTGATTTATAACTTCAGCAGACAACTTCTTGGTCTATTCTTTATCTTTTGATTTTATGTGATCAGCGGATATTCTCCAGGGACATCGATCAGGTAATAAGGTCATTGACCTTAACTCTTGACTGTCGTTGTACTGTCAGTCATTCTTCACACACGTGGGAGGATCAGTGTCTCAGGTTTATCTGCCAAGTTCTGAATGGTACATAATAGCTACTTGAGCAGGTAGTAGATACTTCTCATGGTATCTCAGCTTCCATGTTGGTAGTAGAAACCAGTGTTGTCTGGAATGTGTGCTAATCCCAATGTTCCTGCTGGATGCCAAGGAGGGAACAACAGTATTTAAGCCTTTTCTCTCCATCACTAATAACATTTGGTGCTACTCATGGGACCCATCTTATCAAATCTGTTACCAATGTGAAGATGTCTGGGGTGAACCAAAGTCCTTCAATAAACGCAAGCCATGAGAAAAAAAGAATAGTCCCTGGCACGAAGTCCAGTAGATAGACCTGTATATATAACATTTTTGTATTGATTTTGAGTCTACAGATATTTTCATCTACATTCACAGCCAAAGCTTGATTAAGAATTCTGGTCGTTTCCGGTTACCAGTGCATTGTAAGAGGTCAATTGACTACAACAGAGAGTTAAGATATGAGGCCACAAGAGGGATGCAGAGATACCATAGATGTATGAACTGTCACTGCCAAGTAGACGTTTTATATTTGCCTTGGGTGGGAATGGAGAAGTTAACATGAAATAATTACAAATTAGTATTTATTCTTTTAATTTTAAATTGTTTGTCTCACTGACACAGTGACTAGCTGATCATTGTGGATCCAACTTTTAAGATCCCTGGTGATCAGATGTTATCCATGAGGGAAATCATGCATTTACCCTACAGTGGCCCCTGCAGGAGAAATGGACTTTGCCTGTTTGCCGCCTGCCTCTGACCTCAGATCTCGTTTATGGACTTTGCCTGTTTGCCACCTGCCTCTGACCTCGGATCTCATTTATGGACTTTGCCTGTTTGCCACCTGCCTCTGACCTCGGATCTCATTTATGGACTTCGCCTGTTTGCCGCCTGCCTCTGACCTCAGATCTCGTTTATGGACTTTGCCTGTTTGCCGCCTGCCTCTGACCTCGGATCTCATTTATGGACTTTGCCTGTTTGCCACCTGCCTCTGACCTCGGATCTCATTTATGGACTTCGCCTGTTTGCCGCCTGCCTCTGACCTCAGATCTCGTTTATGGACTTTGCCTGTTTGCCGCCTGCCTCTGACCTCGGATCTCATTTATGGACTTTGCCTGTTTGCCGCCTGCCTCTGACCTCAGATCTCATTTATGGACTTTGCCTGTTTGCCGCCTGCCTCTGACCTCGGATCTCATTTATGGACTTTGCCTGTTTGCCGCCTGCCTCTGATCTCGGATCTCGTTTATGGACTTTGCCTGTTTGCCACCTGCCTCTGACCTCGGATCTCATTTATGGACTTCGCCTGGTTGCCGCCTGCCTCTGACCTCAGATCTCTTTTATGGACTTTGCCTGTTTGCCGCCTGCCTCTGACCTCAGATCTCGTTTATGGACTTTGCCTGTTTGCCACCTGCCTCTGACCTCGGATCTCATTTATGGACTTTTCCTGTTTGCCGCCTGCCTCTGATCTCGGATCTCGTTTATGGACTTTGCCTGTTTGCCGCCTGCCTCTGACCTTGGATTTCACATACTGACCTTGCTTGATCGCTGCCTGTACTGACCCAGAACCTCCAGGCTACACACATTCCCTCAGTGATTGCACAGGGTACTCTGACCCCCTGGTCAGCTGCCACTGACCCGGGGACTGCTCTGGAGCAACTACCCTGATGGCTCAAGCCTATCCTCACTATAAGAGGCTCTAGTGTAGACCAGGTAGTTGCTTAGTCACGTCCCTCTAGAGTGCAGCCAGTCAATGGCGCAGTGGGTCCACACCCGCTAGCATAACAAAAGGGGTTTTTGGCAAATAATTTTTGATGGCATCCTCAGAGTAGGTCTTTAATATATGATCAGTGGAAAAAGAGTGGTTGGTACTCAGATAAGTGTTGCGACCAGTTCATAGCATACCAAGCACAGCTTCATACATTGTTTAGTGGCTGTGCTTGGTATTGCAGCTGGGACTGAGCCGCATGAAGTGCACGTGACTAATGGACATGATGTTACTGAAGAAGAGCCGGATAAAGTCAGCATATGGTACATTCAAACAGCTGATCGGCAGGGGTTCCGGGAATAGAAGCCGCATCAATCAGATAAAGGTGACCTATCCTGAGTATACGTCATCAATGCTTAAATCCTGTAAAACTATTTTAGGTAAAAATTATAATGAAAATAAACTTTTTTATTTATTTTGGAGGTTCTTGAGAAACAGGAGTGATACAAAGTATCCTTCATGTGCTTCATTGTTCCTACTGTTGGGATTCGCTCTGGAAGTTAGGATTACAGCACAGAGGAAAAGTACAAGTTCTTGGTTCAAAACATCAGTGTTTATTCACACGTGAAAGAAAAACAAAAACACACTTTTGCACTGTTGGTGTTTCTTCACACACAATGGCAAGTTAATAAAACAAAAGTCACTTTGGTGGCAGTTTTGCCTCAGAAAGTTCACATACAGGCTTTAGGCGGCCTGTTCCCCTGACACACACGGGTCTCCCCTTACCAGCCCAGCACAGGCCTCAGATCCCAGCACACAGACCTCCTGGGCTCCACTGTCAGACAGGGGTAATCTGCCACACCTGGCAGTGCTAGTTGGTTTTTATGCCTGGCAAAACCCAGCCTGGAACATGGGGAGTAAGTCACCCACCCAGCACTTTGACTACTCCCAGTAAGAGCCGTCCCGGATCAGCTATAACAGCCATGCTAAATCTTATGGTGTCAATTAGCAATAGCTGCTGCTGACACATAAAATACCGGCTCTTACTTCACAAAGGCCAGGAACATACCTTCCATCCACGATGATTCCAGGTATCTTCTTACACTCCTTACCATGCATCAGTAATGTGCAGCCTATGAGGCTCGCTAAATCAAAGATACAAAGACTTCCACAAGATCAATACCGCACCGAGTCCCCACTCCTTTATTGTGCTTTGGTGACCTTAAGATGTCATAAATGATTTATAGTGAATTTGCTGCTCAATGGTGGAAATCACTAGTTCATTATGAGTTGTCAATCCATCGTCTTTGTTGTGGAAGACATCACCAGAAAGCGGAGGCGCCATTAGGCGATTGAAGATTCAGCTCTCATATGGATGAAGCTTATCTGTGAGGAACATATTCAGAATTCTAACAAGAAGACAGACGTTCTTAAAGGGAATGTCTCCTGGTATATTAATTAGATGTCTGTATAATAGGAGTAATGTGCTTATTATTTCCATAAATGGTGTAGCTATTTTTGTTTTCTTACATTTAAAGACTTTTCTGGGGAACTGCCATTTCAGAGACAAACACATTCATGTTATACGTTCTGTGTAGACAATGCAGCAGGATGTGCTTGATTTGTGGCAGCTGAAATGAATGAGAATGAATGGTCATAAAAGTGTCCATATTGTGGACTGATACAGCTTACAGGGAGGGATGGGGAACAGACAATCCCCAAGAGACCAGACAGTGACAGGGAGCCTTATGTCAGTGTTTAATGTCACTATCTCATCTTAGGTTGTTCTTCAACAGTATAATCAAGTTTTTATCTGTGTTTAAATCCCTCCCTCTAAGGATAATGAGGTGACTTTTCGAAACTTACCTTCTCATGATAAGGAGATGACTGCTAACACTGCTCGTCTAATGCATGAGATGACTCTGATAGCTCTGACTTCTAATAAATGAGATGACTCTGATAACCCTGACTTCTAATCAATGAGATAACTTCTGACCCTGATGTCTAAGGAATGAAATTACTCTGCTGACTCTGACTTCTAAATGAATAAGATGACTCTGCTAACTTCTAAGGAATGAGATGACTCTGCTGACCCTGACTTCTAAGGAATGAGATGACTCTGACTTCTAAGGAATGAGATGACTCTGACTTCTACGGAATGAGATGACTCTGCTGACCCTGACATCTAAGGAATGAGATTACTCTGCTGACTCTGATATCTAAAGGAATTAGAGCACTCTGTTAACTTCTAAGGAATGAGATGACTCTGCTGACCCTGACGTCTAAGGAATGAGATGACTCTGACTTCTAAGGAATGAGATGACTCTGACTTCTACGGAATGAGATGACTCTGCTGACCCTGACATCTAAGGAATGAGATTACTCTGCTGACTCTGATATCTAAAGGAATTAGAGCACTCTGTTAACTTCTAAGGAATGAGATGACTCTGCTGACCCTGACTTCTAAGGAATGAGATGACTCTGACTTCTAAGGAATGAGATGACTCTGACTTCTACGGAATGAGATGACTCTGCTGACCCTGACATCTAAGGAATGAGATTACTCTGCTGACTCTGATATCTAAAGGAATTAGAGCACTCTGTTAACTTCTAAGGAATGAGATGACTCTGCTGACCCTGACGTCTAAGGAATGAGATTACTCTGCTGACTCTGATATCTAAAGGAATTAGAGGACTCTGTTAACTTCTAAGGAATGAGATGACTCTGCTGACCCTGACGTCTAAGGAATGAGATTACTCTGCTGACTCTGATATCTAAAGGAATTAGAGGACTCTGTTAACTTCTAAGGAATGAGATGACTCTGACTCTCACTTCTAAGGAATGAGATGACTCTGCTGACCCTGACGTCTAAGGAATGAGATTACTCTGCTGACTCTGATATCTAAAGGAATTAGAGGACTCTGTTAACTTCTAAGGAATGAGATGACTCTGCTGACCCTGACTTCTAAGGAATGAGATGACTCTGACTTCTAAGGAATGTGATCACTCTGCTGATCCCACCCTCCATGATTTGGAGATGACTCTATTTATTTAGTCCTCTAATGATAACTAGATGACTAAATGGTGATTGTGTGTCAGGAAGTGTAAAGCTTACATTACACGGCCAGATAATCTTTCAGATCATCGCTAACAAGCGTTAGTATGAGCGCTCATTAGCGATGATCTGGCAGTGTAATATTGCCGCCAATTACCTGATGAACTAGCTTGTTCATCGGATAAATAGAATATTTTCACAGGTTTAAAAATCATTGCTTGCCAGTGGCAGATTGTGCTGTGTAATTATTATTTTATGGGGAAATATTTGCCAATATAAACATGTTAGAAATGGAGACAGGTCCTCAGTAAGGAGGGTTTGGTAAATGTATAGGAGTTATTCGTTCTTATACTCTCGCAAAAAGTGATACCATCCTTACCTCAATCCAATGCTCGCTATACCTCAGTAATGCTATTGCTTACTTTACAATTAACCTACCCATGTAATACTATCCAAGACCACAATCTGCTAGGGGTTCTCTGAAACCAGGAGTGCGTTTTCATATGGTCAGGCAGGGAATAAAGAAAATAACTCATTGTTATAGGTTGCCCTGGTTCCGACACCGAGCTATATGTGTGTAGACGGCACATCACACATCTGATCCAGCAAGGACTTAAAACAGAGGAGAAGGGAGGTCACCACTGGTAGTGGAGCATCAGTCACTGGTGATTTTAAATTTATTTATATTTTTTTAAACCCCTGCACACTTCTGGCCATATGAAAAGGGGTTCCTGGTGTTGGAGAATCCTTCAATCCATTCAAGACCAAGACCATTTTGATGGTGATTTTGTTTATCCTCCCTGCCATAATGTTTTTTTTTATTTTTTAGTCGACATTTGAGATTTTTCTTTTTTGCAGAACAAGTTAAAAGTTTAATGGAGCTGTTTAATGGTCGACTGTAATAGAAAAATTGCAATTAGCATTTTTTATTTAGTTTTTTACGGACATCATTATGTGTCCAAAATACCATGTTACCCTTATTTTGTGGGTCAGTACAGTTACAGTGATGCTAAATTGTTATACTTAATGTTGTGTTTTACTGTATTTGAAAAAAATGATAACTTTTTTAATATTTATGTTTTTGTTATAGTTGTAAAAACGTTATTAACCCTCTTTTTTGTCCCCTCGTATTGTTATTTTACTAGCATTGTATAACACCCTGTAACTACATGACAGCTGCTTGGCACTCCAATTACGATCGGAGACCCCCTCCATGCATCTAACGGCTCAGATGATCGTTCAGTTTGGATTATTTTATACCCCTGTCTAAATCTAAAGTGTGCTGGAGTGAGTTGCGATTTAATGGATCCATGATAAAGTTCACCCGTGGGTCTGCTATTTAGAAGACAGACAGGCACAGTCCTCTCTCTGTTGGATATTATGTGCAGTCCTGTTGCTCTCCTGCACATGCCCAGATGTTGGGGTTTCTCTCAGTCAAATGGAGGATTGCGGGGGGAATGGTGATTTTTGGGGGATAATGCACGACCCTCCTGCTCTTCAGAAACCCAGTCCGGAAATTTGAGGAGCTATGCAGACAATGAAATGGTCAAGAAGTGTGTCCAAACTTGTGGTCTGTACTGTATATATACAGCAACACCAAATCTATATAGTTTGTATTATGTTTCACTACTTAAAAAAAAATATATAATCTTCGAGAAAGTTTTCTTAGCATCCTCATTTTCTGGCACCCAGCTTTTTTTTATATTTATATCTGCAGAGCTGTGAGAGTTTTTTTTGCGGGGGGAGCTGTAGTGTTTATTGGGGCCATTTTGGGGGAAAATTTGACATATTGATCACTTAATGTTCCGTTTTTTGGGGGGGACAAGGCGAGCAAAAAATGACACATTTTAATTTTTTTTTTTCCAATCACAGTATTCACTGTCCTAGAATTTTTTTGGGATATTTTAATAGTTCAGACATTTTAGGGAAAGGGGAGATTTGACTTTTTAATATTTTTTATTTTTTTTATTTAAAAAAATGTACTATTATTTTAATTGCCCTTTGGGCGCTTGAAGATGTGATCATCTGATTGCTTGTACCATAAACTGCAATAGAAAATTATTGCAGTCTATGGGATTTTCACAGGCTGCCTATGGCTTAACAGGCAGCTTACTATGACAGGCCTTGCAGCCTTCACCAGACCCCAGGCTGTCATCGGAATCAACTATGGTCCCACAATTTAACTGTGGGGGCTGGGAGCCCCCTCTCTTTGTCTAACCTCACAGATGCCATGGTCTCTATTGATCACAGCATATGAGGAGTTAAATGACTGGAATCGGAGTTATCTCCAGTCCTGGTCATTACAGCTGGGTGTCTTCTGTATTACACACTGGCACTCTATGAAGTCTGCTCCATACTTTCCCTGCATGCTATATACGGCAGGGGTTAATACATTTGGGCACTTTTTTTTTCTGGCCATGCATCAAAAAAGCAAATATATAATAATATGATGGCTGTGAGAGGTGTAGGATGGTACAAGGAATCATCGTGGATGATAGGTACGTGTCACCGAGGTTCCTGGCCTCGGTGGAGTAAGAGCTGTTTTTTTATGTGTCAGCAGCAGTTGCTGTTTGACACCTTGGTACTTAACATGGCTTTAATAGCTGATCTGGGACGGCTCTTACTAGGAGTAGTCAAAGTGCTGGGTGGGTGACTACTCCACACGTTCCAGGCCAGGTTTTGCCAGGCATAAAAAACAGCCAGAACTGCCAGGTGGAGAAGATTACCTCCAACTGACAGTAGAGCTCAGGTCTGTGTGCTGGGATCTGAGGCCTGTGCTGGGCTGGAGAGCGGAGACCCATGTGTCAATGGAACAGGACGCCTAAAGCCTGTATTTGAACTTTCTGAAGCAGAACTGCCACCAAGGTGACTTTTGTTTTATTAACTTGCCATTGAGTGTGAAGTAACACCAACACTGCAAAAGAAACGTTTTGTTTTTTGCATCATGTGTGAATAAACACTGAAGTTTGAATTACGAACTTGTATTTTGCCTCTGTACTGCGCCCGCTTATCCTAACTACCAGAGCAAATCCCCACAGAGGCCACGCCCTGCAGCTAAAGTCCACCCTCATTTCTCGTCAAGGGACAACAAAAATACAAAAGGGCAAACATGCAAATTTTTAGATTGTGGAAAAGGTGAAAGGCTTATAACATTCCACCATCGTTTTTAGATTCTGAAGCTGCAGAAGAAAATTAGAGGTAATTGGGTTCACGAATTGGGTGATGAATGAGGAGAAGAGAGGGGAATCTGGAACGCAGGACAAATGGATGCATTTTCTTCTTAATTGTCCACCTGAAAGCTCAGTAATTGCGGATAAAATCCATAGCTCGGCAGCTTCGTTCTCTCCGGGCCATGTCCACAGGGCAGACATTGGGGTGAAATTAAGCAAAAAAGAAAAGCCTTGTGGATAAACGATGTTTTCAATCTTCTACGGATCATAGTTATTCCAAATGCACCGAACGGAGGCTCATAAATAATTGCTGCTTCTTATAAAAAAAAAAAAAAGAAACAATAAGTACCTTTGATGTGTCAGTTTCCATGGAAACCTTGCAATTAAATCTGTACCGAAAAGCAGAGTAAATTGGACTTTTAAAAGAGCTTACCAAATTTTCTTGTCTATTATGCCACTAAATTATCTTCACCTTAGACGCTCTATACTTCTCGATGGTGTTTAGTACGCACTTCATTTACTCAAAGTAAAGGTAAACTTGCGGAGGCGGGCTCGCCGAGGCACACATGGGAAATACGGCAGCTTGACTCTAAGCAGTAATGGATCCTTAAGCGACTGTAAGCCATGGGAGGCAACATCTGTTCCATCTCAACTTCTGAATTATGTGCAAGGGCGCCCATTAAAGTGCTTCGAGAGGACGACGTTTCAGTCAAGGTTTCACGTCTTGCCATACATTATGATTTCTCTTCCTTGCCTGGACGTACAGGTATGTCACTTTAGCCGTCTCAGTACCATAGAAGGGGAGTAGCTATAGAGTCAGTGTGGACATACAGTGGCGTTTAAAAGTTTGTGAATACTTCAGAATGTTCTATAGTTCTGCATCAATTTGACCTCAAATGACATCAGATTTTCACACAAGTCCTAAAAGTAGATGCTGTAAGCACGATTTTTGAATTAAGTAAAAAGTTCTTAAACTACGGTGTACATCTCTTGTTGTCACCCAGGTGACCCAGACACCTAAATAGTTAAAGGGATGCTTCATTTTAAAAAATGAGAATATTCTGTGTAATTGTCTTTAAATAAAAAAAATGGTGAATAGTTTTCTGGATATCATTTTTGGAATCCATTCCATGTATACTACGTCCTGTTCTGCCTCATTAAGTTCCACTTTGTTGCTTAACTCTCTCAGCAGACCATCACTGTGGCCAGAGAGAGTGACTCAATTGTGACTCCTTTAGACTTTAGAGCATGACCTATTTACTGATCAGTGCAATCTAGAGAATCTAGAGCGGT
Source organism: Bufo gargarizans (assembly GCF_014858855.1). Taxonomy (NCBI): domain Eukaryota; kingdom Metazoa; phylum Chordata; class Amphibia; order Anura; family Bufonidae; genus Bufo; species Bufo gargarizans. The sequence continues at coordinate 11,126,090 of NC_058090.1, read as the reverse complement.
TCTTCTATTATTCCAATTCTACATCTACTATTATCATGAGGATTATACTTACGATAACATCTTTCCCTCCAAGCAGCAGTAAACTGACAGTGGGTTACCTATCTATATAGGAGGTCTATCCTCTTTGTGTGATCTGAGAAAGGAGGTCTTCAGCAGAGTTATGCCTGTATTGCTGCACAACTACTTTTGTTGACCATAATATATTTTTTTTGTATTTCTATGGATTTGATTTCTGTCTTAACATTTGTTTTGATGTCTGCGGAAGGACAAGATTTAGTATTTCATATTCCATGGTATAGTACTGTTTAGAGATGAGCTAATTTTTCAAAAACTTGATTGGCCGGTTCGCCGAATTTTTTTACTGTGAGTTCGTATGACATGCAGATGACAGGCGTCGCTCTTAGAATCACTGCACACATCACTTATTTGGGCAGTCACGGGGCCAAAACTGACCAAATAACTCAAGTATTAACTCAGCATCACAGGTAGATGTTAGCGCCAAGAAGAAGCGCACTCCTTTTCATCAGCTGATTCCACATGGATGTCTACAGACCCTGTTCTATTAAACGCTTATACAAGTAAAGCCTCCCGACAAAGTGTAGAGGGTGTCAGCAGTAAGTATGTTTTGATGTCACTGATTATTTTGCCCTTCCTCTGATCCGTCAGAACAATAACCCACATAAAAACGGGTCCTGTCTGTGGAGCATCCACCTCCACTTGGTCAGCATTTGGTCAGTAATACATCAGTATTGCTAATGTCAAAAAAACAGGAGTGGATCTAAAACAGAGAATGGACACATGAATGGAATATTTGCATGTCTTCTGTGTTTTGTACCCATTCCTGCTTTTTACTACCAAATCATAAGCCAATTCTGATGGGACCATACAGGCTTTACAGATGCTACACAGACAGGATCCGTTGTGCGTCTCATTTTTCCTTCCTTCTGACAGATCAGAAGAAGGGTCAAATAAATGATGATGTCAGCCAAGCCAAAAAGTCTAATTAGTGGCCCAGTCATGAAGTGGGGAGGGTGGGAACAGCATGAGAAGTCCACAGAGTGGCCCTATGACATAGTGGTGAGGTGGAAGCAGCATCAGGAGGCCACAGAGTGGCACAAAGAGTGTGGAGGTGGCGGCAGCATCAGGAGGCCACAGAGTGGCACAATGACAGAGTGTGGAAGTAGCGGCAGCATCAGGAGGCCACAGAGTGGCAAGGTGACATAGTGTGGAGGTGGCAGTAGCATGAGGAGACCACAGAGTGGCAAGGTGACATAGTGTGGAGGTGGCAGCAGCAACAGAAGGCCTCAGAGTGGCAAGGTGACATAGTGTGGAGGTGGGTGGCAATACCAGTACCCGCTGAAGATGGTGGGTGAAAGAAGGAGCACTTGGCATCAGATGCGTGACATCAGGTGGGTGGCAGCATCAGAATAGTAGCTGAGGCAGAGTAGCTGTAGCCAGAAGAAACCGGTCTATTATGTCAAAGTGTTGGTGTGGCACCATGGATGATCTAGTCTGATGCATCAGGAATTGGTGGGTGGAAATCATGGCTAATACAGGCCTGATTCATCTTGACAAAGGTCAGTCTCCTTGTCGTCACCTGGCCAAGTTGCTGGTGTGGCTGTGCAGGAACCACATCACCCAGTGGGCCGTAAAGGACACGTATTGTCCCTGATGGTAGTTGCAGCTCCACACATCGGTGCTGCCTTTCACTTTGGTAGACACCGACAGGCTCAAGGACTGGCCCACCTTGTGTTCTACATAAAGTACAGACCAAAAGTTTGGACACACCTTCTCATTCAAAGAGTTTTCTTTATTTTCATGACTATGAAAATTGTAGATTCACACTGAAGGCATCAAAATTATGAATTAACACATGTGGAATCATATACATAACAAAAAAGTGTGAAACAACTGAAAATATGTCATATTCTAGGTTCTTCAAAGTAGCCACCTTTTGCTTTGATTACTGCTTTTCACACTCTTGGCATTCTCTTGATGAGCTTCAAGAGGTAGTCACCTGAAATGGTCTTCCAACAGTCTTGAAGGAGTTCCCAGAGATGCTTAGCACTTGTTGACCCTTTTGCCTTCACTCTGCGGTCCAGCTCACCACAAACCATCTCGATTGGGTTCAGGTCCGGTGACTGTGGAGGCCAGGTCATCTGGCACAGCACCCCATCACTCTCCTTCATGGTCAAATAGCCCTTACACAGCCTGGAGGTGAGTTTGGGGTCATTGTCCTGTTGAACAATAAATGATGGTCCACCTAAATGCAAATCGGATGGAATAGCATGACGCTGCAAGATGCTGTGGTAGCCATGCTGGTTCAGTATGCCTTCAATTTTGAATAAATCCCCAACAGTGTCACCAGCAAAGCACCCCCACACCATCACACTTCCTCCTCCATGCTTCACGGTGGGAACCAGGCATGTAGAGTCCATCCGTTCACCTTTTCTGCGTCGCACAAAGACACGGTGGTTGGAACCAAAGATCTCAAATTTGGACTTATCAGACCAAAGCACAGATTTCCACTGGTCTAATGTCCATTCCTTGTGTTCTTTAGCCCAAACAAGTCTCTTCTGTTTGTTGCCTGTCCTTAGCAGTGGTTTCCTAGAAGATATTCTACCATGAAGGCTTGATTCACACAGTCTACTCTTAACAGTTGTTCTAGAGATGTGTCTGCTGCTAGAACTCTGTGTGGCATTGACCTAGTCTCTAATCTGAGCTGCTGTTAACCTGCGATTTCTGAGGCTGGTGACTCGGATGAACTTATCCTCCTCAGCAGAAGTGACTCTTGGTCTTTCTTTCCTGGGGCGGTCCGCATGTGAGCCAGTTTCTTTGTAGCGCTTGATGTTTTTTGTGACTGCACTTGGGGACACTTTCAAAGATTTCCCAATTTTTTGGACTGACTGACCTTCATTTCTTAAAGTAATGATGGCCACTCGTTTTTCTTTACTTAGCTGCTTTTTTCTTGCCATAATACAAATTCTAACAGTCTATTCAGTAGGACTATCAGCTGTGTATCCACCTGACTTCTCCGCAATGCAACTGATGGTCCCAACCCCATTTATAAGGCAAGAAATCCCACTTATTAAACCTGACAGGGCACACCTGTGAAGTGAAAACCATTTCAGGTGACTACCTCTTGAAGCTCATCAAGAGAATGCCAAGAGTGTGCAAAGCAGTAATCAAAGCAAAAGGTGGCTACTTTGAAGAACCTAGAATATGACATATTTTCAGTTGTTTCACACGTTTTTGTTATGTATATAATTCCACATGTGTTAATTCATAGTTTTGATGCCTTCAGTGTGAATCTCCAATTTTCATAGTCACGAAAATAAAGAAAACTCTTTGAATGAGAAGGTGTGTCCAAACTTTTGGTCTGTACTGTACGTGTGCAGGGCTGGTACTGCCTTTATTGCAAAGAAATTGTGGCTTGGGATTCTCCACCTCAGCTCCACTACTTGGAAAGGGAGGGACTGCAGCACCAGCAACTTGGACTGGAGCACATTCAACTTCTGCGCCGTTGGATGAGTGCAAGCATACTGTTGTCTTTTGGCAATCACTTCGGTGATCGATTGCTGTTAGAATGACTGACTAGGAGGAGCAGGAGTATCAGGACCAGCAGATGATGGGAAGGACAGACTTTATGTGATATACAGGTTGTATCGGAGTGCCTCCTCCTTGCAATTTTTGGCAACACTTGCACTTTATATACAAGTAAATATACAGGAAAGAATGTTTCCTAACAATTTTTCCTCTAAAATTGATTTTATCTTCAGTTTTGTGCGTATTATTATCTGTAAAAGTGGCGTACTACTCGGACAACATCGTTCCCAGCAGCGACCTGGGAGTCGAAGACGCATCCAGACATCGTCCCCTTGCTGTTCCCGAACCATTTCGGTGGTGTTTCCATCAATTTCTGACCTTTTCCTGTGAACCAGACGCCCTCCCCTCTTCACAGCAGGGGTGCCAGGTTTAATGCTCGAGTTCTCCCATTGACTTTCATTGTGCTCGGGTGCACTGTAGAGCACCCGAGCATCCTGATGTGTTCTACTCAAGCACCCGAGCATCCCAAGGTGTTCTACACGAGCACCCGAGCACTTTGGTGCTTGACCAACCCTAAACATTTATTTTTATTTTATTTTACTACTTTGTTATTATGTCTATGTATATCTGCATGCAAACCTTGGCATCTCTCTGTGCGCTCTCTTGTACGTCTTGAAATAAATATGAATTAGAAGAGCAGATCATAGATTTCAAAGTGATTGCGAACATAAAGAAGAGGAGATGAGGATATAAAGGCTCCATCTCCCTGTAGGTATAAATTACCACATGTTCCCTTTTATCCCGTATGCAAAGCTCTCCAGTAGAACATGTCACCCCTTCCAACCCCATCTCCGATCACTTGCCCTGATACCACTGATAATTTCCCTTTGACTTGAAAAGAAGTGTTGAAATCGAGTCACTTATATCCAGGAGAGACGCAGATAAAGAACCAGAGAGAAATAACACCCGGCCTCCGATATGTTAATGTCTTTTTTCCAATGCTTTGCTGTGCCGCTGGTAATGTCACTTCATTTTGGTTGCTACAATCAGCCTGGTTTCACATTATTTTGTGAGAATCTGTTTTTTTGTGCGCAGAACATGTCAGGAATGATAACAATGTCTCGGCTCCGAAGGTTTGGTTATCAGCTTCAGGCTGGGCATAGACCCAAAGCTGAAGGGTCATAGGGGGTCCTCTGCTCGTGATGTTGCTTTCTCAGGCAAGCTTAACCATCGCACATTGAAATGTTCAGAAAATTTCCAATATCTCTTGCAATATAATATAATTTGCTGATTCTCCTTTTTCAACATCTCTGATTGCTTTCAGTGAATGTTTTTACTCTCAGGGGCATACACTCACCCTACACAGCGGAGTCCTAACCTTGTCGATTAATCCTTAGGGGTGGACTGGATTTTACTTTGCTGCTCTGTGATGTGTCTGGATAGGGGGATGGGGTGTAAAAAGGGGGCTTGCCTTCATTTGATAGGTATAAGACTGCCAGTCTTTGCCCATGAAGATAAAAAATTAAAATAAAAAATAAAAATACTTTGGCTACAATTGCATCCACACTAGACAATCCTCTGTGAGCTAAACAGCCTAGACTCCAGACTGATACATTTTACCTGCACGGATACATTGTAACAAACTCAAGACAGAAGAATGGAGACAAAGCTTTGAGAATGCATAAGGCAGCAAAGAATTCTTGGCCTCAATTTTAATAGTTTTTTCTGCAATTCAAAACATTTTATTTCAACTTCAAATGCGGTTTTTATTGCTGAGGTTCAATCACCGCCGGAGCTCCACCTCGACTAAACAGCAAGGATTGTCTCATTAGTGTCATCTTGTTAGTTCACAGTGTGATTTTCCTGCTCAATATCCCAGTGAATGTTGTATGTATATTATGTTTTCATGTAACCCCCCCCTCCCATCCCAAATAAAAAAAAGTTCAATTAAACTTATATGTAGGATTATACAAATGCAACATTACATAATATTGTAACATGATTTTTTCAAGAGAAGATTCTACCCCCCAAAAATACAAATAAAATCTTTGTTGATCTAATGCAATTGCATCTATGCATCTATACAAAATTAGGCCTCATGCACACGAAAGTACATCTTTTGGGGTCCGCAAAAACGGATCCGCTAAAAATATCGATGAGATCCATGTGCATTCCGTATTTTGCTGAACGGAACAGCAAGCCCCTAATAGAAAAGTACTAACCTTGTCTGTAATGCGGACAATAATAGGACATGTTCTATTTTTTTTGCTGAACGGATATACAAAAATACGGAAACGTGGAGTGCACATGGAGTATCTTCGTTTATTTTTTTTGCGGACCCATTGAAAGGAATGGTTCCATATACGGTCCGCAAAAAAACCTAAACGGAATGGAAATGGAATGATTATACTTTTGTGTGCATGAGGCCTTAGGAGCATGACGTACCCCTTAATTTATACATTAATCCCTTCATTATCTGTACACAGGAGCAGCTACACTGCCCACCATGAAAAGATGATGGGCAGTTATTAAGGGGTTAAGCACCTGAAGGATGCATCCTAGTGGCATGAATAGAAAAAAGGGGCTAGAGCATCGACCAATATGTTCCCCTATATAACAGGACTGCATGGGCTCTGTTTGCCCCTCAAAGCCCTTGCTATGACCTATGGACCATTTTTCCAATTGTCCATCCCCATGCATTTCATTGCAGCTGGGAGCAAGTTCAGGGATGTGACTACCTGGAGTTAGCCTCCCCCAAAGGACCCCATTGCAGCCTCCTCAGTCTGCCTCCATGGCAAGTGCGCTCTTCACACTCTGAATCGAGCTGAATACAAGGTAAGGCCTCCTGCACATGACCGTTTTTTTTTTTTTGTTGTTTACTGGCCGTTTTTTTGCGTTCCGTATACGGTCCGTATACGGAACAATTCATTTCAATGGTTCCGCCCAAAAAAAAACGGAATGTACTCCGTATGCTTTCTGTTTCCGTATTTCCATTTTTCCTTTCCGTTAAAAGATTGAACATGTCATATTATTGCCCGCAAATCACATTCCGTGGCTCTATTCAAGTCAATGGGTCCGTAAAAAAAACGGAATGTACTTCGTATGCCTTCCGTTTCCGTGTTTCCATATCTCAGTTCCGTCGAAAGATAGAGCATGTCCTATTATTGCCCGCAAATCACGTTCCGTGGCTCCAGTCAAGTCAATGGGTCCGCAAAAAAAAACAGAACACATACGGAAATGCATCCGTATGTCTTCCGTATCCGTTCCGTTTTTGCAGAACCATCTATTGAAAATGTTATGCCCAGCCCAATTTTTTCTATGTAATTACTGTATACTGTATATGCCATACGGAAAAAACGGAACAGAAACACAACGGAAACAAAAAACGGAACAACGGCTCTGTGAAAAACGGACAGCAGAACATTGAAAAAGCCATACAGTCGTGGGCAGGAGGCCAAATTCTGAGTTCATTTTTTCATTAATTTGAGACACTTACAGTAAATAAGACCATGTTCTACAAGGATCATTTCTGGATAGGAGTCATCGGAGCCTGGAAACATAATTAGGTTTTTCACATGCTGCCCACTAATGAATTGAACGTAATCATGTCATGGCGGGATTTTTGAGGTGTTATCTGGTGCTGCTAATCATTCCAATTTAATTTGCAGTAAATAGGAAAACTGTGGAGTCCCAGCAGAGGTTGACACACAGCGAGGAGGTAAATGAAATAAGTAGTATGAGGCGCGATAGGAGGAAAATAATCAGTCATTTTCGACTTTCGAAATGCATTTTGTTTACTTGCCATTTACCAGCAGCAAAGAGGAGCCTGTCCGTAATGGACAACATACAACATGCAAGGAGTAGAGATGAGCGAATTTCAGGTTCTGAAATTCGTTCAAGCTTCGTTTACTGGTAAAAGGTGAATCGCGTTATAGATTCTGTTACCACGGAACATAACGCTATTCTATGACAGAATGCATAACGGAATGCCTTTAGAGATCTCCAGCATAACGGAAACAGGCCGGATCCATTTTGCAGCCCATAGACTTCTATTACGACTGAATAAATAACGGAATGCCTCTAAAGGCATAGAATTGCATTATGGTCCGTGGTAACGGAGTCTATAACACAATTCTGCTTTTACCAGTAAACGAAGCGTGAACGAATTTCAAAATCTGAAATTCCCTCATCTCTGGCAAGGAGGAGAAGTTTAAAAGAAAGTTACAAAGTAACCAATGTATCAAATGAAATGTATCAAAATATACAGTATATAAATGCCTGGATTTAAAGGAGCCATGTCCTGAAGTTCTAAGGCGGCTCCTTTGTGTGAGATTATACGGTATATGAAGTCTTCTGCGGTTTGAAGGGACTGGGGCATTAAGTGAAGAGCAATCTCTATGTGATATCAACAAGCCACTTAAAGTGGAAGTGCACTTTAAACAATGCTGTTTTGTTAGGAGGTTCCTCCAGTAGTAATGTGATCACAGAGTGTCTCCAAGCTGTTGTCCTCAGTCATTATCTGTAATCTGGAAAATAACCTGACAGCCGGTGCAGAATGAATTAAGCATTCCACGGTGCCTACCGAAATTAAGAATACTGACAGACATTTTTGTCAGAATTATGAATTTAGCTCTGTAGTATAATGTAGGATGTAAATAAGGATCAGGACAAGGTAATTATGTAATGTACAGTATGTAAACAGTGACTTTCCAGCAGAATAGTGAGTGCAGCTCTGGAGTATAATACAAGATGTAACTCAGGATCAGTACAGGATAATGTAATGTAATGTACAGTACAGACCAAAAGTTTGGACACACCTTCTCATTCAAAGAGTTTTATTTATTTTCATGACTATGAAAATTGTAGATTCACACTGAAGGCATCAAAACTATGAATTAACACATGTGGAATTATATACATAACAAAAAAGTGTGAAACAACTGAAAATATGTCATATTCTAGGTTCTTCAAAGTAGCCACCTTTTGCTTTGATTACTGCTTTGCACACTCTTGGCATTCTCTTGATGGGCTTCAAGAGGTAGTCACCTGAAATGGTTTTCACTTCACAGGTGTGCCCTGTCAGGTTTAATAAGTGGGATTTCTTGCCTTATAAATGGGGTTGGGACCATCAGTTGCGTTGTGGAGAAGTCAGGTGGATACACAGCTGATAGTCCTACTAAATAGACTGTTCGATTTTGTATCATGGCAAGAAAAAAACAGCTAAGTAAAGAAAAACTAGTGGCCATCATTACTTTAAGAAATGAAGGTCAGTCAGTCTGAAAAATTGGGAAAACTTTGAAAGTGTCCCCAAGTGCAGTCACAAAAACCATCAAGCGCTTCAAAGAAACTGGCTCACATGCGGACTGCCCCAGGAAAGGAAGACCAAGAGTCACCTCTACTGCGGAGGATAAGTTCATCCGAGTCACCAGCCTCAGAAAACACAGGTTAACAGCAGCTTAGATTAGAGACCAGGTCAATGCCACACAGAGTTCTAGCAGCAGACACATCTCTAGAACAACTGCTAAGAGGAGACTGTGTGAATCAGGCCTTCATGGTAGAATATCTGCTAGGAAACCACTGCTAAGGACAGGCAGCAAGCAGAAGAGACTTGTTTGGGCTAAAGAACACAAGGAATGGACATTTAGACCAGTGGAAATCTGTGCTTTGGTCTGATGAGTTCAAATTTGAGATCTTTGGTTCCAACCACCATGTCTTTGTGCGACGCAGAAAAGGTGAACGGATGGACTCTACATGCCTGGTTCCCACCGTGAAGCATGGAGGAGGAGGTGTGATGGTGTGGGGGTGCTTTGCTGGTGACACTGTTGGGGATTTATTCAAAATTGAAGTCATACTGAACCAGCATGGCTACCACAGCATCTTGCAGCGGCATGCTATTCCATCCGGTTTGCGTTTAGTTGGACCATCATTTATTTTTCAACAGGACAATGACCCCAAACACACCTCCAGGCTGTGTAAGGGCTATTTGACCATGAAGGAGAGTGATGGGTTGCTGCGCCAGATGACCTGGCCTCCACAGTATGTACAGTGACTCCACCAGCAGAATAGTGAGTACAGCTCTGGAGTATAATACAGGATGTAACTCAGGATCAGTACAGGATAAGCAATGTATGTACAAAGTGACTGCACCAGCAGAATAGTGGGTGCAGCTCTGGAGTATAATACAGGATGTAACTCAGGATCAGTACAAGATAAGTAATGTATGTAAACAGTGACTGCACCAGCAGAATAGTGAGTGCAGCTCTGGAGTATAATACAGGATGTAACTCAGGATCAATACAGGATAAGTAATGTAATGTATGTACACAGTGAGTGCACCAGCAGAATAGTGAGTGCAGCTCTGGAGTATAATATAGGATGTAACTAAATGATTTTCCTATTTCATGACGTAAAGTCATAGTTTTATTAAAGACACGGAGGCGAGTATTGCTTTCTCCTTCTTTACTGACCACCAATAGCAGCAAAGAGAAAAAATTAACATACAGGATACCATAGCAACCAATGTCCCTCCCCTATGGCCCCTATAATAGGCCGCTCCTCCTATGGCTCTTCCTCTTTCTTTGGGATCCTGGTGCCAACATCCCGAACAATCCAACGAACTTTAACCGGAACGAAGAAATCCAATCTCGACGAAGCGGAAACCAGCAGTCGCCAACCTGGTCAACTACCGTAGAACATCAAACCGGAACACAGTATCCCATCCTCGAAGAAGCTTCAACCTGAAAGAGAGAACAGACCATGGGCCCAGGTGAAACCGGCATGTCAGGACAAGAGCATCCGATAACCATCTGCTCAAACAGACCCGATAGGGGTCGAATGACCAACGGCAATAAAGTGCATTAAACAAACACAACAATGGCAATGAAATAACCAACAGGACAATAAATACGATGGCATTAAACAAATAACAGGACAAAAACACAGCAAAGGAATAAACATAAGCGAGCCCTGAAAGAAAACAACCCACCAAAAGACCCAAGGGAGGGAATCCAGGGGGGGCAATACTCGCCTCCGTGTCTTTAATAAAACTATGACTTTACGTCATGAAATAGGAAAATCATTTAGTTTTACAGCAAGACACGGAGGCTCATATTGCAAGTGCAAAGCCTGTCAATAATTGAAGCAAACAAATTAGCTGGAGGACGGAAATAGAACTCCCTGAACGTGGTAACATTAGACCAGTCGGCCAGACGCATAACATCCTCCAATCTGGCCCCCGAAACTGCCAGAGCGGTGGCAGAGGCCCCACGCGCAGAATGGGCCGTGAAGACAGAAGTGTCAACACCCGCCAATGACATAATCCATTTAAGCCAACGTGCTAACGTAGGGCTAGCTACCGGCCCAAACGGATGCCGAATAGAAACGAACAGCTGCGGCCTGGTCGGAGACCTGTGTGCCAGAGTCCTGGACTCGTATTCCCGAAGGCACGCCACGGGGCATAAGATCGGAGAAGAGGGAAAACTAGGGTAGGACACGAACCGGATGCTAGTCTTGGTGCGACGCGAGATGTTAAAGGTAACCCCCTCCTGGGTAAACGAACGCGCGTCGTAATCAAGGGCCCTCACATCCGAGACTCTCTTACATGAGATGAGGCAAAACAACGCCAACAATTTAGCGGACAATTGTCTAAGGGATAGATCAGAATTCTCGGGCCAAGAGGCCAAGAAGGCCAAAACCAGGGAGACATCCCAAGTAGTGGAAAAACAAGGCCGAGGGGGACGAGACAACCGAGCCCCCCGAAGAAGGCGAGACACAGAAGGATGTTGACCGGCCGCGACACCCGCGTAGCCCTCGTGGGTAGAAGAAATAGCGGACCTGAAAAGGTTAATGGTCCGATACGCCTTCCCCGCCTCAAAGAGAGAGGTGAGGAAATGCAGCAGGTCAGCTACAGGTGCCGAAACGGGATCCAAGTCCCGTTCCACGCACCAGTTAGCCCAAGTTCTCCAGGCTGCCCGGTAAGACTTTCTGGTGCTGGGAGCCCATGCGCTGTCCAATAGTTGTCGAGTCGCAGCCGAAATTCCCTCGAAAGATCCAGGTGTCCGGAGATCCGGCACGCCAGCAGCTGCAGGGATCCGTCGAGGAGAAGGGGATGGTGTAGACCCTGAGGGTTGCGTAGGAGATCCAACCGGCTCGGGAGAAGAACAGGGATCTCCACCAGAATCTTCAACAATGAAGGGAACCAAACCTGGGACCCCCAGAACGGGACCACCAGAACCAGGTCCGCCCGATGGCGGAGAACCTGCAGGAGAGTCCTCGGGATCATCGAGAATGGAGGAAACGCGTACAGGCGGGACACCGACCAGTCCTGGAGGAATGCATCCACCGCCATCGCCTCCGGGTCCGGACGCTGAGCTGTCTGTTGAGCCGAGAGGCGAAGAGATTGACGGACATCGGACCCCATAAATCCGAAATCGCCGCGAACACCTACGGATCCAACTGCCAGTCGCTGCCATCCGACAGGTAGCGCGAGTTCCAATCCGCCTGAACGTTGCTCAACTCCGGCAAATACTCCGCCTGCACCATGATGTCCCTGGACAGCCAAAATGACCAAAAATCTTTGGCCAAACGAGCCAAAGTGGCCGAGCGAGTACCCCCCAAACGGTTGACATACCGGACCGCCGACACGTTGTCCATCCGCAGCCTGATACACGCGTTGGCGATCCCGTTAGAGAAACTCTTCACCGCGAAGGACCCCGCCAAGAGTTCCAACGCATTGATGTGTAGAAGGGATTCCTCCGCGGACCAGAGACCCCCAGTGGAGACCCCGTTGCAATGGGCACCCCAGCCCTGGAGGCTCGCGTCCGATTCGATTGTCAACTCCGGTAGGGATCCAAAGATCGCTCTCCCGTTCCACGCTTCTAGGTTGGCTATCCACCAACCCAACTCCTCCCGGGCTTCCGAATCCAGAACCACCGCGTCCGCAAAGTAGGCACCGGTCCGAAGATGGGCGCCCGGTAATGCAGTGGTGCTGGGAATACCGCCTGAATTGATGAGGCCAACAGGCCGATAATGCGGGCCAGGTGACGTAACGAGAGATGGGGAGCGAGGAGAGCATGTCTCAACTCCTTGCGGATCGCCCGCAACTTCGCCGCCGGCAGGCTGAGGGACTCCGAGAGTGAATCCACCGTGAATCCTAAGAACTCCATCCTCTGGGCCGGAGCAAGGCAGGATTTCTCCCGGTTGAGGAGGAAACCGAGACCTGACACTAGGTCCGCCGTCCAGCATAGATGTTCCAGCAATCCCGCTCTGGACTCGTGCATCAGAAGGATGTTGTCCAGGTAGATGATGAGGCGCACACCCCGAGTCCTCAACCACGACACAACCGGACGCAGCAACTTGGTGAAACACCAGGGAGCTGAAGACAGCCCGAACGGCAGACAGGTGAACCTCCAGACCTCTCCTTCCCACCTGAAATGACCGGTCTCATCTGCCCCTCTTTCTTCTGCACGAGAAAGATGTTGCTGATCACACCCGCCGTTGTCGGGGGCGCCGGCTCAATCGCCAACTTTTGCCTGAGGGACTGTAATTCCGCGTCCACTAACGCACGGTCCGTGCGCGATAGGGGAACGAGCGGAGGGGAAGGAATCAGATAGGGAGACCCCGTGAGCTCTATGCGAAATCCCCTGACCGTGGCAAGCACCCATGGATCCGCGGTAATGAGGCTCCAAGCGTGGGAAAAAAGCAGGAGTCTGCCCCCTACACAAGGTACCATAGAATCCCCAATCTGGGGAGCACTTACCCAAGGGTCTGCGATGGTTCGGGTTGCCCCGGAAGGAGCGAGAACGCCATTGATTTCCTCCTGTGGCGAAGAACAGAGATGCGTTGCGCTGGTCCTGGAACTGAGGACGATGTCCATCGGAACCTCTGTTCGCTCCACGGGCCTGGAAATTTGCACGGCCGGACAGGCGGCCCCTACCACTGCCGGCCCGATGAGAGACCCGTCCCTGGAAGACCCTGCGCATAGAGGCTTGGGCCTTGTCCAGCGCAGTAAAAGTGCCCACGAAACGGCTCATGTCCTTGATGAAGGACTCGCCGAAGAGGAGGCCCTGGGCATCCTTCCCTGCCTCAGTGAGCGCCAAATTGGCCAATTTGGGGTCAATCTTAAACAAGATAGCCTTGCGCCTCTCAATCGCTACGGCCGTATTGTCCTTGCTGGCAAGGCATATGGCCCTCTGGGCCCAGCCCCTCAATTCCACCGGATCTCCAAGATTCTGGTCAATGGACCAAACACGTCTAACATCTTGTCCTGGCAGCTGCGGAGCGCTGAATCCAGGCCCTTCTTAGGGTTCCAACCCGGTTTGGCTAAGAACTGCGACATCTTGGGGTCCACCAACGGGGTGTCACAAACCTTATTGGGGACCACTGGCCGGGGACACTCGGCCCTAAGTTTATTGCACGACTCGCGGCTAAGCGAGTGACGCACCCAGTGCTCCAAATACGCCCCCACATGAGGAGAGGGAAGCCATTCCGCCGAACGAGGGTGATGCAACGACTCGGGGTCGAACATAGGTTCGCCCGAATCATCCAACACGACCTCAGAACGGGTAGCAGTGGAAGTCGACGCCACTTCCTTGGCAGAGGGGGCCGCCGCAGTGGAGGTCGAGGGGCCCTGAACTGGGGGGGTGAGATCCTCCTCTATGCCGTACTCAAAGTCCGCTAACGCCTCCTCGTCTGAAGCTCTATCCGAGTCAGACAGATCCGGTGATTGCGCTGTAGCGCATTTCCATGTCCGCGCCCGTTCTGCCTGGCGGGAAGAGGCCCTTTTCCGTGAGCTAGGCACGGTCTCTGGGGTGGCAAGATGCGCACCAGTCGAAGTCCCCTGTGACACAGGGGGATCAATAGAGGTAGGCTGCGGTGCGGCAATGGGGTCCTGCAAAGGAGCACTAGCGGGATGTGCGGATAGAGCCTGGGCAATAGTCTGTGACAGAACCGACGACATGGAGCCCATGGCTGCCATAATCGCGTCCGACACCGAGCGCTGCAGAGCCAGCGCCTGTGCATCTGCCCCAGCGGAGTTGCATACCTCAGGGGAGGAGGAGGGTCGACTGGCAGCAGGAGGGGGAGTAGGAGCAGACATAACTAAAGAAATGGCCGGGTGGGAGCGCTACCGGGGTCAATACTAAACCCACTGGGTAAAAACCGATGTCACCTGATGAATACTCTAGGCGCTACAGAGCAGGGGAAGCAGGAGCCGCCGACCGTGCCGGGTGAAGGAAAGTGAATGGCCAGAAGGAGCAGGAACACACTGTAAGCCCGCCCCCCAAATGTGCGCGAATCGCGGCCTCCGAAACCAAAATGGCCGCCAAGATCTCGCGAGATCTCGCGGCTGGCCGATGCTGAGGGCGTCCAAGATGGCCGCCGAGATCTCGCGAGATCTCGCGGCCTCCCGGATCACAGAGGCACCGGGAACGGCGCCGCCGATAGCAGAGATGGAGGACCCGCCCCTAACAAACCGGGAAGCGCCGGACGCTCCGGTAAGGCCAAAAACCGCAACTAACAGGGAGGGGAGGGGAAGCAGGCAACAGCAGACAAAACAACGCCCAGTGCAAAGGGCAGTATGGATAGAAGAACCAGGGGGAAACCGTCAGGAAGCCCCAGCAAAAGGCCCCCAAAGCGCGGAAATAAGCGCAGGGGAAGAAAAACCACCCGCCCCAAAAGAGGCAGGGAGAGAAACACAAGGGAAGCGCTGCTAGCAAGCAGGGTTAGTCACCCTGGGGTGCGCAGCGCAAAAGAGACACCTAACAATTCAATGAACAAGACAGTACAAAAAAGGTGTACTTAGCTTGGCAGCAGCAAAGAAAGAGGAAGAGCCATAGGAGGAGCGGCCTATTATAGGGGCCATAGGGGAGGGACATTGGTTGCTATGGTTTCCTGTATGTTAATTTTTTCTCTTTGCTGCTATTGGTGGTCAGTAAAGAAGGAGAAAGCAATATGAGCCTCCGTGTCTTGCTGTAAAACTCAGGATCAGTACAGGATAAGTAATGTACAGGTCCTTCTAAAAAAATTAGCATATTGTGATAAAGTTCATTATTTTCTGTAATATACTAATAAACATTAGACTTTCATATATTTTAGATTCATTACACACAACTGAAGTAGTTCAAGCCTTTTATTGTTTTAATATTGATGATTTTGGCATACAGCTCATGAAAACCCAAATTTCCTATCTAAAAAAATTAGCATATTTCATCCGACCAATAAAAGAAAAGTGTTTTTAATACAAAAAAAGTCAACCTTCAAATAATTATGTTCAGTTCTGCACTCAATACTTGGTCGGGAATCCTTTTGCAGAAATGACTGCTTCAATGCGGCGTGGCATGGAGGCATCAGCCTGTGGCACTGCTGAGGTGTTATGGAGGCCCAGGAGGCTTCAATGCGGCGTGGCATGGAGGCAATCAGCCTGTGGCACTGCTGAGGTGTTATGGAGGCCCAGGAGGCTTCTATGCGGCGTGGCATGGAGGCAATCAGCCTGTGGCACTGCTGAGGTGTTATGGAGGCCCAGGATGCTTCGATAGCGGCCTTAAGCTCATCCAGAGTGTTGGGTCTTGCGTCTCTCAACTTTCTCTTCCCAATATCCCACAGATTCTCTATGGGGTTCAGGTCAGGAGAGTTGGCAGGCCAATTGAGCCCAGTAATACCATGGTCAGTAAACCATTTACCAGTGGTTTTGGCACTGTGAGCAGGTGCCAGGTCGTGCTGAAAAATGAAATCTTCATCTCCATAAAGCTTTTCAGCAGATGGAAGCATGAACTGCTCCAAAATCTCCTGATAGCGGCTGCATTGCCCCTGCCCTTGATAAAACACAGTGGACCAACACCAGCAGCTGACGTGGCACCCCAGACCATCACTGACTGTGGGCACTTGACACTGGACTTCAGGCATTTTGGCATTTCCCTCTCCCCAGTCTTCCTCCAGACTCTGGCACCTTGATTTCCGAATGACATGCAACAGTCCAGTGCTGCTTCTCTGTAGCCCAGGTCAGGCGCTTCTGCCGCTGTTTCTGGTTCAAAAGTGGCTTGACCTGGGGAATGCGGCACCTGTTGCCAAAAACCTCCCTCTGAGTCACTTCGAAGAGACTGGCCTGAAAGTGCTAAAAATGACCCCTCTTCCTCCTCCTCCTCCTCCTCCTGGGCCACCTCCTCTTCCATCATCGCCCTAAGTGTTTTCTCAAGGAGACATAGAAGTGGTATTGTAACGCTGATAACGGTGTCATCGCCACTGGCCATGTTGGTGGAGTACTCGAAACAGCGCAACAGGGCACACAGGTCTCGCATGGAGGCCCAGTCATTGGTGGTGAAGTGGTGCTGTTCTGTAGTGCGACTGACCCGTGCGTGCTGCAGCTGAAACTCCACTATGGCCTGCTGCTGCTCGCACAGTCTGTCCAGCATGTGCAAGGTGGAGTTCCACCTGGTGGGCACGTCGCATATGAGGCGGTGAGCGGGAAGGCCGAAGTTACGCTGTAGCGCAGACAGGCGAGCAGCAGCAGGATGTGAACGCCGGAAGCGCGAACAGACGGCCCGCACTTTATGCAGCAGCTCTGACATGTCGGGGTAGTTGTGAATGAACTTCTGCACCACCAAATTCAGCACATGCGCCAAGCAAGGGATGTGCGTCAAATTGGCTAGTCCCAGAGCTGCAACGAGATTTCGCCCATTATCACACACCACCAGGCCGGGCTTGAGGCTCACCGGCAGCAACCACTCGTCGGTCTGTTGTTCTATACCCCGCCACAACTCCTGTGCGGTGTGGGGCCTGTCCCCCAAACATATGAGTTTCAGAATGGCCTGCTGACGTTTACCCCGGGCTGTGCTGAAGTTGGTGGTGAAGGTGTGTGGCTGACTGGATGAGCAGGTGGAAGAAGAGGAGGAGGAAGCCGAGAAGGAGGAGGTGGCAACAGGAGGCAAAGAATGTTGCCCTGCGATCCTTGGCGGCGGAAGGACGTGCGCCAAACAGCTCTCCGCCTGGGGCCCAGCTGCCACTACATTTACCCAGTGTGCAGTTAGGGAGATATAGCGTCCCTGGCCGTGCTTACTGGTCCACGTATCTGTGGTTAGGTGGACCTTGCCACAGATGGCGTTGCGCAGTGCACACTTGATTTTATCGGATACTTGGTTGTGCAGGGAAGGCA
The DNA here is from genome assembly GCF_014858855.1 of Bufo gargarizans. Taxonomy (NCBI): domain Eukaryota; kingdom Metazoa; phylum Chordata; class Amphibia; order Anura; family Bufonidae; genus Bufo; species Bufo gargarizans. The sequence goes on along the minus strand of NC_058090.1, from coordinate 11,108,398 downwards.
CGGCTCTCTTGGAGAAGTAGTGCCGGCTGGGAACAACATACTGTGGGACAGCAAGCGACATGAGCTGTTTGAAGCTGTCTGTGTCCACCAGCCTAAATGACAGCATTTCATAGGCCAGTAGTTTAGAAATGCTGGCATTCAGGGCCAGGGATCGAGGGTGGCTAGGTGGGAATTTACGCTTTCTATCAAATGTTTGTGAGATGGAGAGCTGAACGCTGGCGTGTGACATGGTTGAGACGCTTGGTGACGGAGGTGGTGGTGGTGGTGTTGGTGGTACATCCCCTGTTTGCTGGGCGGCAGGTGCCAACGTTCCTCCAGAGGCGGAGGAAGAGGCCGAGGCGGCAGCAGCAGAATAGGCCGAGGCGGCAGCAGCAGAAGAGGTAGCAGGGGGAGCCTGAGTGACTTCCTTGGTTTTAAGGTGTTTACTCCACTGCAGTTCATGCTTTGCATGCAGGTGCCTGGTCATGCAGGTTGTGCTCAGGTTCAGAACGTTAATGCCTCGCTTCAGGCTCTGATGGCACAGCGTGCAAACCACTCGGGTCTTGTCGTCAGCACATTGTTTGAAGAAGTGCCATGCCAGGGAACTCCTTGAAGCTGCCTTTGGGGTGCTCGGTCCCAGATGGCGGCGGTCAGTAGCAGGCGGAGTCTCTTGGCGGCGGGTGTTCTGCTTTTGCCCACTGCTCCCTCTTTTGCTACGCTGTTGGCTCGGTCTCACCACTGCCTCTTCCTCCGAACTGTGAAAGTCAGTGGCACGACCTTCATTCCATGTGGGGTCTAGGACCTCATCGTCCCCTGCATCGTCTTCCACCCAGTCTTGATCCCTGACCTCCTGTTCAGTCTGCACACTGCAGAAAGACGCAGCAGTTGGCACCTGTGTTTCGTCATCATCAGAGACATGCTGAGGTGGTATTCCCATGTCCTCATCATCAGGAAACATAAGTGGTTGTGCGTCAGTGCATTCTATGTCTTTCACCGCTGGGGAAGGGCTAGGTGGATGCCCTTGGGAAACCCTGCCAGCGGAGTCTTCAAACAGCATAAGAGACTGCTGCATAACTTGAGGCTGAGACAGTTTCCCTGGTATGCATGGGGGTGATGTGACAGACTGATGGGGTTGGTTTTCAGGCGCCATCTGTGCGCTTTCTGCAGAAGACTGGGTGGGAGATAATGTGAACGTGCTGGATCCACTGTCGGCCACCCAATTGACTAATGCCTGTACCTGCTCAGGCCTTACCATCCTTAGAACGGCATTGGGCCCCACCATATATCGCTGTAAATTCTGGCGGCTACTGGGACCTGAGGTAGTTGGTACACTAGGACGTGTGGATGTGGCAGAACGGCCACGTCCTCTCCCAGCACCAGAGGGTCCACTAACACCACCACGACCATGTCCACGTCCGCGTCCCTTACTAGATGTTTTTCTCATTGTTATGGTTCACCACAACAACAAATATATTATTTGGCCCAATGTATTGTATTCAAATTCAGCGGGATATAAATTTGAGGCCTAGTATTTAGGCGCTGGGTGACCGGTATGGATTTAGTGACAGAATTAGACTTGGAAATGCACAGAAGCGTGTGTGTGAAGTTATTCTGAATGACCCTATGTGCACCTTCAATATGATCTACCCTTTTAGGGATAGATTTCAAATAGCTCTGATATAGCAGAAACCACTAAATTATGAAATTGCTAAATTGGGAATTGTATTTCAACCCAGAACAAAAAATGTGCTTTGACGGACACTAAATAACTTTCCCAGCCACAACAGGACAGCGGTAACGAGAGATTTAGCGGGATATAAATTTGAGGCCTAGTATTTAGGCGCTGGGTGACAGGTATGGGTTTAGTGACAGAATTAGATTTGGAAATGCACAGTAGCGGGTGTGTGAAGTTATTCTGAATGACCCTATGTGCACCTTGAATATTATATACCCTTTTAGGGATAGATTTCAAATAGCTCTGATATAGCAGAAACCACTAAATTATGAAATTGCTAAATTGGGAATTGTATTTCAACCCAGAACAAGAAATGTGCTTGAACGGACACTAAATAACTCGCCCAGCTACAGCACTAAGGACAGATTTAGCGGGATATAAATTTGAGGCCTAGTATTTAGGCGCTGGGTGACAGGTATGGGTTTAGTGCCAGAATTAGACTTGGAAATACACAGTAGCGGGTGTGTGTGAAGTTATTCTGAATGACCCAATGTGCACCTTGAATATTATATACCCTTTTAGGGATAGATTTCAAATAGCTCTGATATAGCAGAAACCACTAAATTATGAAATTGCTAAATTGGGAATTGTATTTCAACCCAGAACAAGAAATGTGCTTGAACGGACACTAAATAACTCGCCCAGCTACAGCACTAAGGACAGATTTAGCGGGATATAAATTTGAGGCCTAGTATTTAGGCGCTGGGTGACAGGTATGGGTTTAGTGCCAGAATTAGACTTGGAAATACACAGTAGCGGGTGTGTGTGAAGTTATTCTGAATGACCCAATGTGCACCTTGAATATTATATACCCTTTTAGGGATAGATTTCAAATAGCTCTGATATAGCAGAAACCACTAAATTATGAAATTGCTAAATTGGGAATTGTATTTCAACCCAGAACAAGAAATGTGCTTGAACGGACACTAAATAACTCGCCCAGCTACAGCACTAAGGACAGATTTAGCGGGATATAAATTTGAGGCCTAGTATTTAGGCGCTGGGTGACAGGTATGGGTTTAGTGCCAGAATTAGACTTGGAAATACACAGTAGCGGGTGTGTGTGAAGTTATTCTGAATGACCCAATGTGCACCTTGAATATTATATACCCTTTTAGGGATAGATTTCAAATAGCTCTGATATAGCAGAAACCACTAAATTATGAAATTGCTAAATTGGGAATTGTATTTCAACCCAGAACAAGAAATGTGCTTGAACGGACACTAAATAACTCGCCCAGCTACAGCACTAAGGACAGATTTAGCGGGATATAAATTTGAGGCCTAGTATTTAGGCGCTGGGTGACAGGTATGGGTTTAGTGCCAGAATTAGACTTGGAAATACACAGTAGCGGGTGTGTGTGAAGTTATTCTGAATGACCCAATGTGCACCTTGAATATTATATACCCTTTTAGGGATAGATTTCAAATAGCTCTGATATAGCAGAAACCACTAAATTATGAAATTGCTAAATTGGGAATTGTATTTCAACCCAGAACAAGAAATGTGCTTGAACGGACACTAAATAACTCGCCCAGCTACAGCACTAGGGACAGATTTAGCTGGATATAAATTTGAGGCCTAGTATTTAGGCGCTGGGTGACAGGTATGGGTTTAGTGCCAGAATTAGACTTGGAAATACACAGTAGCGGGTGTGTGTGAAGTTATTCTGAATGACCCAATGTGCACCTTGAATATTATATACCCTTTTAGGGATAGATTTCAAATAGCTCTGATATAGCAGAAACCACTAAATTATGAAATTGCTAAATTGGGAATTGTATTTCAACCCAGAACAAGAAATGTGCTTGAACGGACACTAAATAACTCGCCCAGCTACAGCACTAAGGACAGATTTAGCGGGATATAAATTTGAGGCCTAGTATTTAGGCGCTGGGTGACCGGTATGGATTTAGTGACAGAATTAGACTGGGATATGGCCAAAAAATAAACAGACTATTGCTGGTTAAATGCACTTGGTGTGACAGCTTCACCCTGATGTAGGCTTTAGCCAAAAAACAACCACACCATTGAGGGTTAAATGCACTTGGTGACAGGCGCAGCTTGCCCCTGATTTAGTATATGGCCAAAAAATGAACAGACTATTGCTGGTTAAATGCACTTGGTGTGACAGCTTCACCCTGATGTAGGCTTTAGCCAAAAAACAACCACACCATTGAGGGTTAAATGCACTTGGTGACAGGCGCAGCTTGCCCCTGATTTTGTATATGGCCAAAAAATGAACAGACTATTGCTGGTTAAATGCACTTGGTGTGACAGCTTCACCCTGATGTAGGCTTTAGCCAAAAAACAACCACACCATTGAGGGTTAAATGCACTTGGTTGCAGCTTGTGCTGGCGCACCACAAGACACAAAATGGCCGCCGATCACCCCAGAAAAATGTGACTGACAAACGGTCTGGGCAGCCTAAAAACAGTGAGCAATTGAGGATCAGCAGCTCAATGATCCACAGCTGCAGATCGATCAGTTAATCAAGTCCTTTGGAGGAGTTAATCTGCCTAATCTCGCCCTACTGTCGCAGCCGCAACCTCTCCCTACGCTAATCAGAGCAGAGTGACGGGCGGCGCTATGTGACTCCAGCTTAAATAGAGGCTGGGTCACATGGTGCTCTGGCCAATCACAGCCATGCCAATAGTAGGCATGGCTGTGATGGCCTCTTGGGGCAAGTAGTATGACGCTTGTTGATTGGCTGCTTTGCAGCCTTTCAAAAAGCGCCAAGAAAGCGTCACAAAAGCGCGAAGAAAGCGACGAACACCGAACCCGAACCCGGACTTTTACGAAAATGTCCGGGTTCGGGTCCGTGTCACGGACACCCCAAAATTCGGTACGAACCCGAACTATACAGTTCGAGTTCGCTCATCCCTACTCGTGAGCCCCTTCAAACGGAGCTCACGAACGGACCGACGAACGCTAGTGTGAAACTAGCCTAATACTGATGGTCTCTCAGGTTCTTTCACACTTGCGTTTTTCTTTTCCGGCATAGAGTTCCGTCCTAGGGGCTCAATACCGGAAAAGAACTGACCAGTTTTATCCTAATGCATTCTGAATGGAGAGCAATCCGTTCAGGAGGCATCAGTTCAGTCCCTCTTACGTTTTTTGACCGGAGAGAATACCGCAGCATGCAGCAGTTTTCTCTCCGGCCAAAAATCCTGAACACTTGCCGGATCCAGCTTTAAACTTATATTGAAATGTATTAGTGCCAGATCCGGCATTAAAATTGCTGCATTGACGGATCCGTTCTTCCGATCTGCGCAGACCTTTAAATCTGTGAAAAAAATAAACACCGGATCCGTTTTTCCAGATGACACCGGAGAGACAGATCCGGTATTTCAATGCATTTGTCAGACGGATCCGCCTGACAATAGATACAAATAAATATTTTTGTGCAATTTCTGACTGATTGAATTAATTTTTTGATGTAAAATTGAAAAACAAGGGGACTTGGGTAATAATCTTGATGCATCGTGATGCATCGCCGAATCGAATCGAATCGAATCGTGGACTTGATAATCGTAATCGCATCGAATCGTGAGACGAGTGAAGATGCGCAGCCCTAGTATGTACACAGTGACCTCACTTTGTTCAGGTGCAATGCTACATTAGAGCCCCTACAGTATCTCCTGAGTGACACAGTGAATCCAAACTATGAAAATATATGACATATATAGATTATGCACTGTTTGCTAGGCTCTGCACATTTTCTTCTTGTAGATTTATATCAGCTTCTAACTTCAGCTGCTCTTTGAAAACTGTTGGCTCTTTAATATGTGGAACATCAATTCTGGAACCTGCCAATATTTTCAAATCTCCCTAAAAAGTACATCTTGCCATCGGCACAATAGATAAAAACTACAAAGTAAATATGTCCTGATACAGCCAAAATATCAAATACGACCTCGGGGGAGAAGGACTTCTTCCTGCTGCTTCGTTCCAGTGATTTAAAGGACAAGACCACCTTTCTTGAACCCTGCACAGTTAACTGCATTGAGGAGGTGACTGCTGATAAGAGCAGACTCTACCTATATTCTGTACTGTGTAGTAAACTCCTATGGGCCACCTGGCTTCTTCTTAAAAAAAATACAATAAAAAATTAACAAATATAATAAAACTTTTTTAATGATACTAATTATAATAACATGAATAAATAATAATAATAATAATAATAATAATAATAATAATAATAATAATAATATTTTGCTCTCTATAATGGTGGGGGAATCAATTATTATTATTTTTGTGCAAATGTTTTAAAAAGGGGTAGCATTACATAGCTGAAAACATTCTGCCACAATGTCTGCCCCTTCACCATCCTAGACCACCAAGGATATTATCATTTATATTTTCATCATTACAGTTTATGCTTTCACCACTACAGTAACATTATCATTGATCTGATCACCATTATAGAGAACAAAAGAGTGTTTCTTCAGGGAGGAACAAAAATACCATGATTTGCCTGATTTGAGTCAGATAGGATTCCCCCCCCCCCCCTCGAAAAAAGTAAGATAATTGGCTTCTACCTCACTGGGCTTTTTTGCCTTCTTCTGGATCAACCTGCAGGATGACAGGCCGAACTGGATGGACGGATGGCTTTTTTCAGCCTTATAATCTATGTTACTATGTTACTAAATATATATTACTATTATTATCATATTTTAGCACTCTCATATGTACAGTAGGGATATTTGTATTTACTGTTCCAACATCAAACACCATCTGAACTACTGTTAGTTATCCTTTCAACACTCTAGATCACCAGGGGTATTGTCTATATCATTCTAAGCCAAATGGAATCTTACTTCTATCCTACACAGAAATATTTTTACCTTTCAACCACCACAGAGCATTATATGTATTGTTAGCTATCCTTCGTACACTCTAGAACACCAAGGGTATTGCCAATATCAAACTACATCATCTTTCAGAGAAAATCCAAAGGGCCTTTTGCTCTTGTCCTACATACATGGCCTCCATTCTAACATCGGTGAGGTCTCTAGAAGTCAGGCCTCCACCAATTAGAGATCGATGGCATATCCTAATAGTATATCTGTGGAAGAAGCATTCCTTCGTGAAGCTTTATTGGCACATTTGAAGGAAAAAATATATATCTCTCTGCATACAGCAAAAGAGAATAATAAAGTATCAGTATAAACCATTGTAAGTGGATAAAAAATGTTGCAAAGCAAGGAAAATGCTAATTCTAAGCACTAAAAGTCTCAAACGTAAAACTGATGGGGAAAAAAAACTGTGACTGAGTTGTGGGAATCAATAGGAAAAGATTTTATATCAAACAGGCTCATTTAGGAAATAATTTATCATCTGTATTTTTTCTAATGCGAAATTAAAAGTGAAATCGATAACAGAATCAAATAGAAAATTAGAGGACAAATGTCTTCTCCCCTCACAGGCCCTGTGTTTTATAATAGACAATCCACCAAGTATTGATTTTGGTATTACAGTAATAGCTGAAAAAAAAGATTAAAATCAATAATTTTATTTCCTGTAGATCAACGTTTGAAACCTATTTAATAAGATGAACCATGCAAAGCCTGGGTAGACATGGAGGGCAATTAGCAGAATGAAAGCGGCAGCTTAAAGAAGCAATAACAGCAAGATTACCGTTATCCATTATGACAGAGCAATGGAGAAATCTGCCAACATGGCTGAAATTCTAAGAGGATCTAAAGGGTTATTCTGTAAATACATTTTGCCCAACATCTATGTCCTCAGCGACCATGCCCTGTGCATGAGCTGTAATTCTGAAGGGGGCACCATTGGCCTTGAGTGTGGTGTGGGCACTTGAAACTTCTACCCCCAATCAAACATTGGTGTCCGAGCCTATTAAAAAGACAGCATTGATAAATTGGGCAATGTATGGTTGTATTACTTGGCTGCTATATATCAGTAGACGTTACTGCATGGATCTAGGACTAGTAGTTAACTTAATTTTGACTCTGCAATCCCCCATGGTTACTAAAGCTTGCAGCATGTAGGCTATTGTTAGAGCAGGGCATGAGGTTGAAGTGCATGCCATGAAGATATCTCTCTAATATACCTCTACTAGGAACTGGGTTGCCTTCTGTTGCACCTTTAGGCTACAGATAACAGAATTTCCTAAAATTTGTTTCCGTCCGATTTGTCCAAATTGTACAAGCACTACAATTCATGGAGCAACCGATTCTACCGGAGTAGAAAATACTTTAAATGCCTGGAAACGTCTCTGCTGTAGAAAAATTCTCCCAAATTGAATCTCGAGAAATTCTTATTGTAACAATTCTGGTCAAATTTTGATTCTAATGAATCGATTTGTTCGTGTCTACTTTAGACACAATTGGAGAGACTAGGTCCCCCCCCCCCCCCCATTAGACTCTGATAGACCAGTCCAACCCTAACTAACTAACTTACCTAATGCCAACCCTGTCTGAAACCCCCAATGCTTAGTTAAGCTGGTAGTATAGGAAAAAGGGGAAGCAGTGCATGCCATGAAGGTTTAAGGATGCCTGAGAGCCAAAGCGTTTGACCATCACAAGTCAATAATGTTGTCCCCTATGAATGATACAGATGAAAACAAGGGCCTGCAAGGAATGAAGGACTCAAGGTAATTTGCCCATTAATTCCATCAAGTAAACATTTTGTTTTGAATAGTAACCATTGCTTATATAGGTTTTTAAAAACCCAAAAGTTTATTTTCATGATAAGAAGATGCAAAAACATGGTAGACCAAAATTCTAAAAAAAAAACTTGCAACAAATACCCACTATGGATATTGAATTAACTGCTTTAACTTCACAACTGTACAGCAGGCAGTCCTGGTCCTTGTGAATGAAATGCATATTTATATTTATGACCAATACATTGTGTTTTAATGAATAACTACCGTAGTTATTTGTAATGAAACCTCTTTAAAACATAATCGCTTTAAAATGACCCTTTCCAGGTGGTTGCCTCACAAAGGTTTCACTGTGACTAATAATCTAATTAAATGTTGCCTTCACTTTTTTTTCTCACAGGATCATCTATTAGTCAACATCAACCCTAGGCTCTGGAGGACAATGAGTTGTCCAAAAATGTTCCATCCATTGGCAGCTTATCTTTCCTATTTTGTGCCAAAAGAAAAAAGTTGATTTTTTGCCACCAGTATGTCCTGAATATAACCTCTTCTAACAGGTTGGGTAGGTCCACCACCACTTCTTCTTTTTAGCATGGACTGATATGTTCTTCTCATGGAGGTCTTTACTAATGGATAGAAAAGAACCTCTCCTAGCAGCATGGCATAAGGTTTTTTGAGACCCTAGAGCGTAGGACTGAGTTGGGTTTTAAAACCTATTACTTCTCCAGAACCTATATAACACTACTGTACTGTTTTATGACTGTATCCTACATCTACCTCATCAATACCAGTCCATGATGTGAACTAACACCACTTTTTACTCTTCTCATAATACTCAATGTGCCAGGGGAATCCATGTTGAGCGGCTCAATAAAGTTCTAAATCCAGAAGCATAATGGTTGAAGAACAATTCTCTGTACTTTTGCAACATAAGGATTTAATGAAACATGTGGATGCAAATGATAAATTCCCGGGTGATGTCAACAGAAAACTGTCAATTATCACAGCCGACAGCTCGTACCCGAAGCCAGCACTGAAAACATCTGCAGCTTTGTTCTTGAAGCTTACAATGTAGATTAGATTTCTTAAAGCATTTACATGGAAACCCTGTGGAATAATTGTATTTATCCATTTAAAAGCCCAGCGGAAGATTGTTCGGCTCCTGTTGTTTCTGGCTGTGTCGAAGTCTTTTCTCTATAGCAATGGTGATGGGAAGGTTACACGTCTAAACAGTTTACATGCGATGAGAACTTGTCTTCTGCTCCTCCCATCATAAAGCAAGTAGATGACTTGAGCAACTCCATCCGTCTCATATACCGAATCAATCCAATGCTCGTCAGACTACAGAATACAATGAGCAAATCCATACCGTATATGTTGTGATTAGCCCAAAGCAAATCACATGCAACTCCCCCTAATGGAGGGAGGATCTCAAATCAATCTGGATAAACTTGAATGAGGTTGATATCTTGACCACCAATACTGCTAGAGCAATGGCAACAGGTTACCTTTTCACAGTAATATTGACAACCTACCTGTTGCTTGTCCATGATATTGGATGTTGTAGCAGTTGTGCCCATCCCCATCCAATTTTTTGCAAAATTCGGCTGCTTTGCATCCATTTAGGCCTGGCTTAGATGATAACTTTACCCTTACAATACATGGATTCAGAGGAAACCACTGAGAGAGCTGTAGTTTACTTGGGATCTGATGCTTTTGAAACATAGATACTGTAGACAATGTTCGGTTTTGTTTCAGGGCAGGTCAAGGGAAGGAAGGATATATGATGGAAATGGCATCAAATGGCAACAGGGATAATTGGCATGACTGGCACAGACTGGAGATCTACAAAAGATGCACCAGAATTCTGGCTTACCTTGCACCAAAAATTGGCATACATGCCATATGCCAAATTTATTGGCCCACATTTACAAATATGAATATATTGGCATAAATTGTGCCAAACTTCTGCGCCATTTGGCTCACATTTGGTGCTATATGATACATCTACTGTTGGAAAAGCGTACTATATCAAGTTTATCAAGGGGATTGACTTAGCAGGAAAAGTGTGCCTCTGCATTAAAGGAGGTACAATGTCCAAGATCCAACATAGAACACCAAAATTGTGCCAAAATTTGGGTTCAAAATTGTGTTGCAAAGTAAGCCAGCCAATAGCTGTTGTAACATGTGTCTATCCCTGTACCACATTTATTGTCCAGCCTGAGCCACTGTGGTAAAGTTAGCACATCTTCAGACCACCTGGTGTAAATTTATGCAGCCTACAGTCTTAGTAAGTCTTCCCCATTGAGTTTTAGACAGTTTTTACATAACACTACTTTTCGGGAAAGTACCTAGAAAATTGACGAGGCTAAGAAGAGCCAGCTGTATTAACGGTGTGCCCCATTATTTTGGTGTAAAGTAAATTAGCCAAGAGGTGGCCTAAAGAAAAGTGTGCAAGGCTACTTTCACATCAGCGTTTTGGTTTCTGGTTTTGAGATCCGGCAGAGGATATCAAAACAGGACCAAAATGGTTCAGTTCGATTTAATTCATCAAAATGCATCCTTTCCATAAGGATAATTTTTTTTAGGATCCGAAAAAACTGATCCGACACCATTGTCTTTAGTGACTGGTCTGGTTTGTTCCGTTTCGATGACTGGACACAGAACCGCAGCTTGCAGCGGTTTTGTGTCCAGTCACAAAGTGGAATGCTGATGGAACGGAATGCATCCTGATCATCCTGAACGGAGTATAACTCAATAATATGAATTGGGATAAAAAAGAACCTCAAACTGGAATGCCAAACGCTGATCTGAAAGTAGCCTAACGTACTACATCTACTAGGAACCTTGTTATCTTCTGCTGAACCTTGAGGTCTAATATGAAAGACAAGGTCCCTGACTGATTCTTGAGTAGACCAGTCCAACCTATTACATTTCCAAAAAGTTGTCACCCAGGCCATATTCCCTTTAGTCTGAAAGTAATATCTGGATCAGCAGTCTACTGTATATTTATAGGCAATGAGTAGTGACATTACACCACAGCTCGAAAGCGCCAAGACATCACAAGAAACACTGCAGAAAGACCCTGGCATCTTCAATATTCCACATTTTTTGAGCTTTTGGAGAAGGTAGAATGTCATTATCTATTTTTCCCCTGAGAACTTTCCCAGGATCCAATGAGAGAATTAAAATGTAATCAAGGCTGAGCTTTTAATTATAAGTGCAAATTGATTTAAAAGTCTTCAACCCTCCAAGCGCCACCACCTACGATGATTTCACCATCCGCACTCAGGTTGGCAATTTCGGGACGTTTCAGAGTAAATGAATTATGACACAAGTCTGGGAAGGCAGCGGTGAGACCTGATACTTTACATCTGGCTCTGCACATGACCTGAATGCCGAGAAGTCTTAACCATTGTCACAAAGAGAAATATCTTCTTCTTTTTGTTTTTTTTTCCGTCAAATTCAGCCCAAGCTTCGGATGCGAGATGAAATGAAAAATCAATTACACTGTAAAATTTGAGAATAATAGAATTTGAGATTCAGGATTTGATAAACATGTCCACTTGGTACTGCAGTCCCAGTGACTGCGATGGCGCTGCAGTACCAGACACAACCTATGGGAGGTTGTGTCGCTGTTTCTAAAACAAAGCAACCATGTTTTTTCTCATCCTCTGCAAATCTGTACTTCAAATTAGAAAATATTTTGTTTATTCTTTGCAAGAACATGACTATACCCTGCCTATCTTTGGAGACCAGTGGTCATCTTCTCCTGAGTTAAAGCGGTTGTGTCACTTCAGAAAATAGAGTAGCATTTATCATGTAGGGAAAGTTAATACAAGGCACTTACTAATGTATTGTTATCATCCATATTGCTTCATTTGCTGGCAGGATTCATTTTTCCATCACATTATACACAACTTATTTCCATGGCTCTGACCACCCTATAATCCACCAGCGGTGGTTGTGCTTGCACACTATATGGAGTTGTCAATAGAAGTAAAAAAAAAAACTTATGAAATCCTTATAACTGTACTTCAATATACCATAGAAAAATTGGGCAAAAAGCTAAAAAAAAAACACTGAAGCAACAAACTTTGTAAAAAACAAAATTTATGTCAGTCTCAAAACTTTTGGCAACAGCTGTATGAGAATATTTTGCCAGGAACAGAGAAGACCTAGATGAGGGGGTGATGATTTTCCAATGGGCTAGGATTTTTTTCTTAAAACAGAGAGTTTTTTTTATCATAGCAAGTGCCTCCTCAAAGAGCAAAAAAATAAATAAAAATAAACGTATTCATCTGATTAAAGTTACAGTCTGTTACTTCCAATCCCCCCATACAGATGTGTCCTCAGCTCGGCCAAGCTCGCATTTGGTTTTAATGGGCAGAAGATAAAAACCTGCCGCCTGGCAAATCTGCCATCAGCGTATCTCCTTCGAGAATAAGAATTCTACATGCCCAATCTTTTCTTCCCTTGTGTCTGCTGAACAAAGTGTTGGATGGACATCTTCTAAGACATCTAGACCTTAGTTGACTTTTTTTTTTTTTTTACAATACAATTGCAAAATATTGTGATTTTTATAATGACAATATTTAACTAAAAAGCTTTTCCAACCAGAAACTACTTGTTTAATAAAACCATAAAAATTCAATGGGTACTCAAAGCTAACATTAGAATGTCCTGCATCGGAGATCCTAGGACCATGCGGTAATAAGTGTGTATATTATGTGTCTGGAAGTAGGGGTATCTGCAATCCGCCTCCTAAATGACTCCTCAGACGTTATCAGGGGCGGATTGACCATAGACTCTACAAGGAAAGTTCCCAGTGGGAAGGCCACCCAAGCCCTCCTCAGGGCCACCAGCTGGGTACATAATGATCTGATTCTCTACGCACCCGGCCAGCAGCCGCAGGTGTCCTCCTGAATTCAACTGTATTTATGTCCTCAGGACAGTGGTACAGTTGAATACTATGCAGCAGGTGGCAGAATTTTGTGCTGCACTGTGGTATTTGGTTCAGCTGGGGCAGTATATTGCTATGGACTATGGACTATGGTATTGCTGGCCCTGCCTAATTATCTTGCCCGCTGTCTGTCAGTTTGGACCCTTCTTAAAGATGGGGCAGTTTTATGGGGTTTTTTCAGGGTCACTTTTAGTTCCTAAGCCGCGCCTGGACGCTATCTACATGCTTTACACTGCAACGCTATCTTTAGATTGGCTGGATTGCAGAGAGTCTGTCTATCTGTCTTTTCACTATGCAGCAGTCTGGAACATTGGGTCAAACCCAGATGACAACCCTGTTTTAGGTACCTGGACAACCATGTGGGTTGTCACCAGCATTCCAGGAAACGAAAATTGCCAACATTTCTAATACCAGAAGAGAACTGACCTGAGATATAGACAGACATAGATAGATAGATAGATAGATAGATAGATAGATAGATAGATAGATAGATAGATAGGAGATAGAGATACTGTAGATATGAGATAGATAGATAAATAGATACTAGATTAATGGATGGATAGATAGATAGATAGATAGATGATAGATAGATAATAGATAGATAGATAGATAGATAGATAGATAGATAGATGATAGATAGATAATAGATAGATAGATAGATAATAGATAGATAGATAGATAGATAGATGATAGATAGATAGATAATAGATAGATGATAGATAGATAGATAATAGATAGATAGATAGATAGATAGATAGATAGATAGATAGATAGATAGGAGATAGATAGATAGATAGATAGATAGATAGATAGATAGATTTTTGGAAATTGGAGGAGAATACATTTTGGTTTTGGAAATCTGCTTGTCTCCACTCTTTAGTCGGGCATCATGCAGGGTTTACTTGGGGCCACCAAACAGAGGATGTGAATCTGAAGTTCACCCACCACCTGTGCAGACCACTCTCACATCCATATATCATTACATCATCATATTTGTAGTTATCTTTGTACACACAGGACGTTTCATCTGGTGATATCAACCCACATATCCACATCCATAATGCAAGGTAAGTTTTATGAATTTTTCTTCCCCATTCTAATCAGGTGCAGCGCTCAGGAGCCCGGGAATGTAGAAGAGCATGTCCCATGGATTCTTCAACGTTTTCAAAAACAATTATATCTGACAAGTGTAAAACGACACGGCGCGCGGCTGATGGCGGATGCGCTTGTCTCCATGTGTCGATGCAAATCGAGCAGCATCAAAATGCATAAGATACACAGAAGGTCTCGAAACGGAAAGCCAGGCGCACATATTTATAGCCGTTATTTGCTTTTACTTCTGTTGTTGCCTTGTTTTCATGCAAAGAGTTACAGAAATTAGGACTCAATCCATGATTAACCCCTTAACCCTTACTCCTGCTAATAAAATATTGCAGGATGACATTACTCCCTGCTAGTAAAAACATTGCAGGAGGACATTACTTCCTAATAGTAAGACATTGCTGGAGGACATTAATCCCTGCTAGTAAGGCCTCATGCACACAACCGTTTTTTTTCACGGTCCGAAAAAACGGGGTCCGTGGGTCCGTGATCCGTGACCGTTTTTTCGTCCGTGGGTCTTCCTTGATTTTTGGAGGATCCACGGACATGAAAAAAAAGTCGTTTTGGCGTCCGCCTGGCCGTGCGGAGCCAAACAGATCCGTCCTGAATTACAATGCAAGTCAATGGGGACGGATCCGTTTGAAAATTGAGCCACAGTGTGTCATCTTCAAACGGATCCGTCACCATTGACTTACATTATAAGTCTGGACGGATCCGCTTGCCTCCGCACGGCCAGGCGGACACCCGAACATAACTTGAAGCGTCCCCATCACCATGGGAACGCCTCTACGTTAGAATATACTGTCGGATATGAGCTACTTCGTGAAACTCATTTCCGACAGTATATTCTAACACAGAGGCGTTCCCATGGTGATGGGGACGCTTCAGATTAGAATACACTGCAAACTTGGTACAAGACTGCCCCCTGCTGCCTGGCACCACCCGATCTCTTACAGGGGGATATGATAGCACAATTAACCTCTTCAGGTGCGGCACCTAAAGGGGTTAATTGTACTATCATATTCTCCGTGTAAGAGATCAGGGCTGCCAGGCAGCAGGGGCAGACCCCCCCCCTCCCCAGTTTGAATATCGTTGGTGGCACAGTGTGTGCCCCATCGCCCCCCCCTTCCTCCCTCTATAGTTAAAAATCGTTGGTGGCACAGTGTGTGCCCATCGCCCCCCCCTTCCTCCCTCTATAGTTAAAAATCATTGGTGGCACAGTGTGTGCCCATCGCCCCCCCTTCCTCCCTCTATAGTTAAAAATCGTTGGTGGCACAGTGTGTGCCCATCGCCCCCCCCTTCCTCCCTCTATAGTTAAAAATCGTTGGTGGCACAGTGTGCGCCCACCATCGCCCCCTCCATCTTCCCCCCCCCCATCATTGGTGGCAGCGGAGTTCCGATCGGAGTCCCAGTTTAATCGCTGGGCTCTGATCGGTAACCATGGCAACCAGGAAGCTACTGCATCCCTGGTTGCCATGGTTACTTAGCAATAGTACAATTGTAGAAGATTCATACTTACCTGCCTGCTGCTGCGATGTCTGTGACCGGCCGGAGCTCCACCTACTGGTAAGTGAAAGGTCTGTGCGGTGCATTGCTAAAGAACTGTCACTTACCAGTAGGAGGAGCTCCCGGCCGGTCACAGACATCGCAGCAGCAAGCAGGTAAGTATGAATCTTCTACTATTGTACTATTGCTAAGTAACCATGGCAACCAGGGCTGCAGTAGCTTCCTGGTTGCCATGGTTACCGATCGGAGCCCCAGCGATTAAACTGGGACTCCGATCGGAACTCCGCTGCCACCAATGATGGGGGGGGGGGGGAATGGGAGGCCGCACACTGCCACCAATGGTTGTTACTACTAT
Source organism: Bufo gargarizans (assembly GCF_014858855.1). NCBI lineage: Eukaryota > Metazoa > Chordata > Amphibia > Anura > Bufonidae > Bufo > Bufo gargarizans. The sequence continues at coordinate 11,092,126 of NC_058090.1, read as the reverse complement.
AGAGAGAGGGGGGGCCGATGGTGGGCGCACACTGTGCCACCAACGATTTTTAACTATAGAGGGAGGAAGGGGGGGGCGATGGTGGGCACACACTGTGCCACCAACAATTTTAACTATAGAGGGAGGAAGGGGGGGCGATGGTGGGCGCACACTGTGCCACCAACGATTTTTAACTATAGAGGGAGGAAGGGGGGGCGATGGTGGGCGCACACTGTGCCACCAACGATATTCAAACTGGGGAGGGGGGGGGGTCTGCCCCCTGCTGCCTGGCAGCCCTGATCTCTTACAGGAGAATATGATAGTACAATTAACCCCTTTAGGTGCCGCACCTGACGGAGTTAATTGTGCTATCATATCCCCCTGTAAGAGATCGGGTGGTGCCAGGCAGCAGGGGGCAGTCTTGTACCAAGTTTGCAGTGTATTCTAACCTGAAGCGTCCCCATCACCATGGGAACGCCTCTGTGTTAGAATATACTGTCGGAAATGAGTTTCACGAAGTAGCTCATATCCGACAGTATATTCTAACGTAGAGGCGTTCCCATGGTGATGGGGACGCTTCAAGTTATGTTCGGGTGTCCGCCTGGCCGTGCGGAGGCAAGCGGATCCGTCCAGACTTATAATGTAAGTCAATGGGGACGGATCCGTTTGAAGATGACACACTGTGGCTCAATTTTCAAACGGATCCGTCCCCATTGACTTGCATTGTAATTCAGGACGGATCCGTTTGGCTCCGCACGGCCAGGCGGACGCCAAAACGACTTTTTTTTCATGTCCGTGGATCCTCCAAAAATCAAGGAAGACCCACGGACGAAAAAACGGTCACGGATCACGGACCCACGGACCCCGTTTTTTCGGACCGTGAAAAAAAACGGTTGTGTGCATGAGGCCTTACTAGCAGGGATTAATGTCCTCCAGCAATGTCTTACTATTAGGAAGTAATGTCCTCCTGCAATGTTTTTACTAGCAGGGAGAAATGTCCTTCTACAATGTCTTACTAGCAGGGAGTAATGTCACCCTGCAATATTTTATTAGCAGGAGTAAGGGTTAAGGGGTTAATCATGGATTGAGTCCTAATTTCTGTAACTCTTTGCATGAAAACAAGGCAACAACAGAAGTAAAAGCAAATAACGGCTATAAATATGTGCGCCTGGCTTTCCGTTTCGAGACCTTCTGTGTATCTTATGCATTTTGATGCTGCTCGATTTGCATCGACACATGGAGACAAGCGCATCCGCCATCAGCCGCGCGCCGTGTCGTTTTACACTTGTCAGATATAATTGTTTTTGAAAACGTTGAAGAATCCATGGGACATGCTCTTCTACATTCCCGGGCTCCTGAGCGCTGCACCTGATTAGAATGGGGAAGAAAAATTCATAAAACTTACCTTGCATTATGGATGTGGATATGTGGGTTGATATCACCAGATGAAACGTCCTGTGTGTACAAAGATAACTACAAATATGATGATGTAATGATATATGGATATGAGAATGGTCTGCACAGGTGGTGGGTGAACTTCAGATTCACATCCTCTGTTTTGGTGGCCCCAAGTAAACCCTGCATGATGCCCGACTAAAGAGTGGAGACAAGCAGATTTCCAAAACCAAAATGTATTCTCCTCCAATTTCCAAAAATCTATCTATCTATCTATCTATCTATCTATCTATCTATCTATCTATCTATCATCTATCTATCTATTATCTATCTATCATCTATCTATCTATCTATTATCTATCTATCTATCTATCTATCTATCTATCCATCCATTAATCTAGTATCTATTTATCTATCTACCTCATATCTACAGTATCTCTATCTCCTATCTATCTATCTATCTATCTCTATCTCCTATCTATCTATCTATCTATCTATCTATCTATCATCTATCTATCTATCTATCTATCTATCCATCCATTAATCTAGTATCTATTTATCTATCTATCTCATATCTACAGTATCTCTATCTCCTATCTATCTATCTATCTATCTCATATCTATCTATCTATCTATCTATCTATCTATCTATCCTATCTATCTATCTATGTCTGTCTATATCTCAGGTCAGTTCTCTTCTGGTATAGAAATGTTGGCAATTTTGTTTCCTGGAATGCTGGTGACAACCCACATGGTTGTCCAGGTACCTAAAACAGGGTTGTCATCTGGGTTTGACCCAATGTTCCAGACTGCTGCATAGTGAAAAGACAGATAGACAGACTCTCTGCAATCCAGCCAATCTAAAGATAGCGTTGCAGTGTAAGCATGTAGATAGCGTCCAGGCGCGGCTTAGGAACTAAAAGTGACCCTGAAAAAACCCCATAAAAGTGCCCCATCTTTAAGAAGGGTCCAAACTGACAGACAGCGGGCAAGATAATTAGGCAGGGCCCGCAATACCATAGTCCATAGTCCATAGCATATACTGCCCCAGCTGAACCAAATACCACAGTGCAGCACAAAATTCTGCCACCTGCTGCATAGTATTCAACTGTACCACTGTCCTGAGGACATAAATACAGTTGAATTCAGGAGGACACCTGCGGCTGCTGGCCGGGTGCGTAGAGAATCAGATCATTATGTACCCAGCTGGTGGCCCTGAGGAGGGCTTGGGTGGCCTTCCCACTGGGAACTTTCCTTGTAGAGTCTATGGTCAATCCGCCCCTGATAACGTCTGAGGAGTCATTTAGGAGGCGGATTGCAGATACCCCTACTTCCAGACACATAATATACACACTTATTACCGCATGGTTCTAGGATCTCCGATGCAGGACATTCTAATGTTAGCTTTGAGTACCCATTGAATTTTTATGGTTTTATTAAACAAGTAGTTTCTGGTTGGAAAAGCTTTTTAGTTAAATATTGTCATTAAAAAAATCACAATATTTTGCAATTGTATTGTAAAAAAAAAAAAAAGTCAACTAAGGTCTAGATGTCTTAGAAGATGTCCACCATCCAACACTTTGTTCAGCAGACACAAGGGAAGAAAAGATTGGGCATGTAGAATTCTTATTCTCGAAGGAGATACGCTGATGGCAGATTTGCCAGGCGGCAGGTTTTTATCTTCTGCCCATTAAAACCAAATGCGAGCTTGGCCGAGCTGAGGACACATCTGTATGGGGGGATTGGAAGTAACAGACTGTAACTTCAATCAGATAAATACGTTTAGTTTTTTTTTTTTTTGCTCTTTGAGGAGGCACTTTGCATTTTTTGCTATGATAAAAAAAACTCTCTGTTTTAAGAAAAAAATCCTAGCCCATTGGAAAATCATCACCCCCTCATCTAGGTCTTCTCTGTTCCTGGCTAAATATTCTCATACATTTGTGGCCAAAAGTTTTGAGACTGACATAAATTTAGGTTTTCACAAAGTTTGTTGCTTCAGTGTTTTTTTTTTTTTTTGCCCAATTTTTCTATGGTATATTGAAATACAATTATAAGGATTTCATAAGTTTTTTTTTTAACTTCTATTGACAACTCCATATAGTGTGCAAGCACAACCACCGCTGGTGGATTGTAGGGTGGTCAGAACCATGGAAATAAGTTGTGTATAATGTGATGGAAAAATGAATCCTGCCAGCAAATGAAGCAATATGGATGATAACAATACATTAGTAAGTGCCTTGTATTAACTTTCCCTTCATGATAAATGCTACTCTATTTTCTGAAGTGACACAGCCCCTTTAACTCAGGAGAAGATGACCACTGGTCTCCAAAGATAGGCAGTGTATAGTCATGTTCTTGCAAAGAATAAAGGAAATATTTTCTAATTTGAAGTACAGAATTGCAGAGGATGAGAAAAAAGATGTTTTTTTTGTTTTAGAAACAGCGACACAACCTCCCATAGGTTGTGTCTGGTACTGCAGCGCCATCGCAGTCACTGGGACTGCAGTACCAAGTGGACATGGTTATCAAATCCTGAATATCAAATTCTATTATTCTCAAATTTTACAATGTAATAGATTTTTTATTTCATCTCGCATCCGAAGCTTGGGCTGAATTTGACGAAAAAAAAAAAAAAAGAAGAAGATATTTCTCTTTGTGACAATGGTTAAGACTTCTCGGCATTCAGGTCATGTGCAGAGCCAGATGTAAAGTATCAGGTCTCACCGCTGCCTTCCCAGACTTGTGTCATAATTCATTTACTCTGAAACGTTCCGAAATTGCCAACCTGAGTGCGGATGGTGAAATCATCGTAGGTGGTGGCGCTTGGAGGGTTGAAGACTTTTTAAATCAATTTGCACTTATAATTAAAGCTCAGCCTTGATTACATTTTAATTCTCTCATTGGATCCTGGGAAAGTTCTCAGGGGAAAAATAGATAATGACATTCTACCTTCTCCAAAAGCTCAAAAAATGTGGAATATTGAAGATGCCAGGGTCTTTCTGCAGTGTTTCTTGTGATGTCTTGGCGCTTTCGAGCTGTGGTGTAATGTCACTACTCATTGCCTATAAATATACAGTAGACTGCTGATCCAGATATTACTTTCAGACTAAAGGGAATATGGCCTGGGTGACAACTTTTTGGAAATGTAATAGGTTGGACTGGTCTACTCAAGAATCAGTCAGGGACCTTGTCTTTCATATTAGACCTCAAGGTTCAGCAGAAGATAACAAGGTTCCTAGTAGATGTAGTACGTTAGGCTACTTTCAGATCAGCGTTTGGCATTCCAGTTTTGAGGTTCTTTTTTATCCCAATTCATATTATTGAGTTATACTCCGTTCAGGATGATCAGGATGCATTCCGTTCCATCAGCATTCCACTTTGTGACTGGACACAAAACCGCTGCAAGCTGCGGTTCTGTGTCCAGTCATCGAAACGGAACAAACCAGACCAGTCACTAAAGACAATGGTGTCGGATCAGTTTTTTCGGATCCTAAAAAAAATTATCCTTATGGAAAGGATGCATTTTGATGAATTAAATCGAACTGAACCATTTTGGTCCTGTTTTGATATCCTCTGCCGGATCTCAAAACCAGAAACCAAAACGCTGATGTGAAAGTAGCCTTGCACACTTTTCTTTAGGCCACCTCTTGGCTAATTTACTTTACACCAAAATAATGGGGCACACCGTTAATACAGCTGGCTCTTCTTAGCCTCGTCAATTTTCTAGGTACTTTCCCGAAAAGTAGTGTTATGTAAAAACTGTCTAAAACTCAATGGGGAAGACTTACTAAGACTGTAGGCTGCATAAATTTACACCAGGTGGTCTGAAGATGTGCTAACTTTACCACAGTGGCTCAGGCTGGACAATAAATGTGGTACAGGGATAGACACATGTTACAACAGCTATTGGCTGGCTTACTTTGCAACACAATTTTGAACCCAAATTTTGGCACAATTTTGGTGTTCTATGTTGGATCTTGGACATTGTACCTCCTTTAATGCAGAGGCACACTTTTCCTGCTAAGTCAATCCCCTTGATAAACTTGATATAGTACGCTTTTCCAACAGTAGATGTATCATATAGCACCAAATGTGAGCCAAATGGCGCAGAAGTTTGGCACAATTTATGCCAATATATTCATATTTGTAATGTGGGCCAATAAATTTGGCATATGGCATGTATGCCAATTTTTGGTGCAAGGTAAGCCAGAATTCTGGTGCATCTTTTGTAGATCTCCAGTCTGTGCCAGTCATGCCAATTATCCCTGTTGCCATTTGATGCCATTTCCATCATATATCCTTCCTTCCCTTGACCTGCCCTGAAACAAAACCGAACATTGTCTACAGTATCTATGTTTCAAAAGCATCAGATCCCAAGTAAACTACAGCTCTCTCAGTGGTTTCCTCTGAATCCATGTATTGTAAGGGTAAAGTTATCATCTAAGCCAGGCCTAAATGGATGCAAAGCAGCCGAAATTTGCAAAAAATTGGATGGGGATGGGCACAACTGCTACAACATCCAATATCATGGACAAGCAACAGGTAGGTTGTCAATATTACTGTGAAAAGGTAACCTGTTGCCATTGCTCTAGCAGTATTGGTGGTCAAGATATCAACCTCATTCAAGTTTATCCAGATTGATTTGAGATCCTCCCTCCATTAGGGGGAGTTGCATGTGATTTGCTTTGGGCTAATCACAACATATACGGTATGGATTTGCTCATTGTATTCTGTAGTCTGACGAGCATTGGATTGATTCGGTATATGAGACGGATGGAGTTGCTCAAGTCATCTACTTGCTTTATGATGGGAGGAGCAGAAGACAAGTTCTCATCGCATGTAAACTGTTTAGACGTGTAACCTTCCCATCACCATTGCTATAGAGAAAAGACTTCGACACAGCCAGAAACAACAGGAGCCGAACAATCTTCCGCTGGGCTTTTAAATGGATAAATACAATTATTCCACAGGGTTTCCATGTAAATGCTTTAAGAAATCTAATCTACATTGTAAGCTTCAAGAACAAAGCTGCAGATGTTTTCAGTGCTGGCTTCGGGTACGAGCTGTCGGCTGTGATAATTGACAGTTTTCTGTTGACATCACCCGGGAATTTATCATTTGCATCCACATGTTTCATTAAATCCTTATGTTGCAAAAGTACAGAGAATTGTTCTTCAACCATTATGCTTCTGGATTTAGAACTTTATTGAGCCGCTCAACATGGATTCCCCTGGCACATTGAGTATTATGAGAAGAGTAAAAAGTGGTGTTAGTTCACATCATGGATCTGGTATTGATGAGGTAGATGTAGGATACAGTCATAAAACAGTACAGTAGTGTTATATAGGTTCTGGAGAAGTAATAGGTTTTAAAACCCAACTCAGTCCTACGCTCTAGGGTCTCAAAAAACCTTATGCCATGCTGCTAGGAGAGGTTCTTTTCTATCCATTAGTAAAGACCTCCACGAGAAGAACATATCAGTCCATGCTAGAAAGAAGAAGTGGTGGTGGACCTACCCAACCTGTTAGAAGAGGTTATATTCAGGACATACTGGTGGCAAAAAATCAACTTTTTTCTTTTGGCACAAAATAGGAAAGATAAGCTGCCAATGGATGGAACATTTTTGGACAACTCATTGTCCTTCAGAGCCTAGGGTTGATGTTGACTAATAGATGATCCTGTGAGACAACATAAAAAAAAGTGAAGGCAACATTTAATTAGATTATTAGTCACAGTGAAACCTTTGTGAGGCAACCACCTGGAAAGGGTCATTTTAAAGAGATTTGTTTTAAAGAGGTTTCATTACAGATAACTACGGTAGTTATTCATTAAAACACAATGTATTGGTCATAAATATAAATATGCATTTCATTCACAAGGACCAGGACTGCCTGCTGTACAGTTGTGAAGTTAAAGCAGTTAATTCAATATCCATAGTGGGTATTTGTTGCAAGTTTTTTTTTTAGATTTTTGGTCTACCATGTTTTTGCGTCTTCTTATCATGAAAATAAACTTTTTTGTTTTTAAAAACCTATATAAGCAATGGTTACTATTCAAAACAAAATGTTTACTTGATGGAATTAATGGGCAAATTACCTTGAGTCCTTCATTCCTTGCAGGCCCTTGTTTTCATCTGTATCATTCATAGGGGACAACATTATTGACTTGTGATGGTCAAACGCTTTGGCTCTCAGGCATCCTTAAACCTTCATGGCATGCACTGCTTCCCCTTTTTCCTATACTACCAGCTTAACTAAGCATTGGGGGTTTCAGACAGGGTTGGCATTAGGTAAGTTAGTTAGTTAGGGTTGGACTGGTCTATCAGAGTCTAATGGGGGGGGGACCTAGTCTCTCCAATTGTGTCTAAAGTAGACACAAACAAATCGATTCATTAGAATAAAAATTTGACCAGAATTGCTACAATAAGAATTTCTCGAGATTCAATTTGGGAGAATTTTTCTAGAGCAGAGACGTTTCCAGGCATTTAAAGTATTTTCTACTCCGGTAGAGTCGGTTGCTCCATGAATTGTAGTGCTTGTACAATTTGGACAAATCGGACGGAAACTAATTTTAGGAAATTCTGTTATCTGTAGCCTAAAGGTGCAACAGAAGGCAACCCAGTTCCTAGTAGAGGTATATTAGAGAGATATCTTCATGGCATGCACTTCAACCTCATGCCCTGCTCTAACAATAGCCTACATGCTGCAAGCTTTAGTAACCATGGGGGATTGCAGAGTCAAAATTAAGTTAACTACTAGTCCTAGATCCATGCAGTAACGTCTACTGATATATAGCAGCCAAGTAATACAGCCATACATTGCCCAATTTATCAATGCTGTCTTTTTAATAGGCTCGGACACCAATGTTTGATTGGGGGTAGAAGTTACAAGTGCCCACACCACACTCAAGGCCAATGGTGCCCCCTTCAGAATTACAGCTCATGCACAGGGCATGGTCGCTGAGGACATAGATGTTGGGCAGAATGTATTTACAGAATAACCCTTTAGATCCTCTTAGAATTTCAGCCATGTTGGCAGATTTCTCCATTGCTCTATCATAATGGATAACAGTAATCTTGCTGTTATTGCTTCTTTAAGCTGCCGCTTTCATTCTGCTAATTGCCCTCCATGTCTACCCAGGCTTTGCATGGTTCATCTTATTAAATAGGTTTCAAACGTTGATCTACAGGAAATAAAATTATTGATTTTAATCTTTTTTTTCAGCTATTACTGTAATACCAAAATCAATACTTGGTGGATTGTCTATTATAAAACACAGAGCCTGTGAGGGGAGAAGACATTTGTCCTCTAATTTTCTATTTGATTCTGTTATCGATTTCACTTTTAATTTCGCATTAGAAAAAATACAGATGATAAATTATTTCCTAAATGAGCCTGTTTGATATAAAATCTTTTCATATTGATTCCCACAACTCAGTCACAGTTTTTTTCCCCACCAGTTTTACGTTTGAGACTTTTAGTGCTTAGAATTAGCATTTTCCTTGCTTTGCAACATATTTTATCCACTTACAATGGTTTATACTGATACTTTATTATTCTCTTTTGCTGTATGCAGAGAGATATATATTTTTTCCTTCAAATGTGCCAATAAAGCTTCACGAAGGAATGCTTCTTCCACAGATATACTATTAGGACATGCCATCGATCTCTAATTGGTGGAGGCCTGACTTCTAGAGACCTCACCGATGTTAGAATGGAGGCCATGTATGTAGGACAAGAGCAAAAGGCCCTTTGGATTTTCTCTGAAAGATGATGTAGTTTGATATTGGCAATACCCTTGGTGTTCTAGAGTGTACGAAGGATAGCTAACAATACATATAATGGTCTGTGGTGGTTGAAAGGCAAAAATATTTCTGTGTAGGATAGAAGTAAGATTCCATTTGGCTTAGAATGATATAGACAATACCCCTGGTGATCTAGAGTGTTGAAAGGATAACTAACAGTAGTTCAGATGGTGTTTGATGTTGGAACAGTAAATACACATATCCCTACTGTACATATGAGAGTGCTAAAAGATGGTAATGATAATAATAATATTAATAATAATAATTAAAATAAATATTTAGTAACATAGTAACATAAGGCTGAAAAAAGACATCCGTCCATCCAGTTCGGCCTGTCATCCTGCAGGTTGATCCAGAAGAAGGCAAAAAAGCCCAGTGAGGTAGAAGCCAATTATCTTCCTTTTTTCGGGGGGAAAAAAAATCCTATCTGACTCAAATCAGGCAAATCATGGTATTTTTGTTCCTCCCTGAAGAAACACTCTTTTGTTCTCTATAATGGTGATCAGATCAATGATAATGTTACTGTAGTGGTGAAAGCATAAACTGTAATGATGAAAATATAAATGATAATATCCTTGGTGGTCTAGGATGGTGAAGGGGCAGACATTGTGGCAGAATGTTTTCAGCTATGTAATGCTACCCCTTTTTAAAACATTTGCACAAAAATAATAATAATTGATTCCCCCACCATTATAGAGAGCAAAATATTATTATTATTATTATTATTATTATTATTATTATTATTATTATTATTTATTCATGTTATTATAATTAGTATCATTAAAAAGTTTTATTATATTTGTTAATTTTTTATTGTATTTTTTTTAAGAAGAAGCCAGGTGGCCCATAGGAGTTTACTACACAGTACAGAATATAGGTAGAGTCTGCTCTTATCAGCAGTCACCTCCTCAATGCAGTTAACTGTGCAGGGTTCAAGAAAGGTGGTCTTGTCCTTTAAATCACTGGAACGAAGCAGCAGGAAGAAGTCCTTCTCCCCCGAGGTCGTATTTGATATTTTGGCTGTATCAGGACATATTTACTTTGTAGTTTTTATCTATTGTGCCGATGGCAAGATGTACTTTTTAGGGAGATTTGAAAATATTGGCAGGTTCCAGAATTGATGTTCCACATATTAAAGAGCCAACAGTTTTCAAAGAGCAGCTGAAGTTAGAAGCTGATATAAATCTACAAGAAGAAAATGTGCAGAGCATAGCCAACAGTGCATAATCTATATATGTCATATATTTTCATAGTTTGGATTCACTGTGTCACTCAGGAGATACTGTAGGGGCTCTAATGTAGCATTGCACCTGAACAAAGTGAGGTCACTGTGTACATACTAGGGCTGCGCATCTTCACTCGTCTCACGATTCGATGCGATTACGATTATCAAGTCCACGATTCGATTCGATTCGGCGATGCATCACGATGCATCAAGATTATTACCCAAGTCCCCTTGTTTTTCAATTTTACATCAAAAAATTAATTCAATCAGTCAGAAATTGCACAAAAATATTTATTTGTATCTATTGTCAGGCGGATCCGTCTGACAAATGCATTGAAATACCGGATCTGTCTCTCCGGTGTCATCTGGAAAAACGGATCCGGTGTTTATTTTTTTCACAGATTTAAAGGTCTGCGCAGATCGGAAGAACGGATCCGTCAATGCAGCAATTTTAATGCCGGATCTGGCACTAATACATTTCAATATAAGTTTAAAGCTGGATCCGGCAAGTGTTCAGGATTTTCGGCCGGAGAGAAAACTGCTGCATGCTGCGGTATTCTCTCCGGTCAAAAAACGTAAGAGGGACTGAACTGATGCCTCCTGAACGGATTGCTCTCCATTCAGAATGCATTAGGATAAAACTGGTCAGTTCTTTTCCGGTATTGAGCCCCTAGGACGGAACTCTATGCCGGAAAAGAAAAACGCAAGTGTGAAAGAACCTGAGAGACCATCAGTATTAGGCTAGTTTCACACTAGCGTTCGTCGGTCCGTTCGTGAGCTCCGTTTGAAGGGGCTCACGAGTAGGGATGAGCGAACTCGAACTGTATAGTTCGGGTTCGTACCGAATTTTGGGGTGTCCGTGACACGGACCCGAACCCGGACATTTTCGTAAAAGTCCGGGTTCGGGTTCGGTGTTCGTCGCTTTCCTCGCGCTTTTGTGACGCTTTCTTGGCGCTTTTTGAAAGGCTGCAAAGCAGCCAATCAACAAGCGTCATACTACTTGCCCCAAGAGGCCATCACAGCCATGCCTACTATTGGCATGGCTGTGATTGGCCAGAGCACCATGTGACCCAGCCTCTATTTAAGCTGGAGTCACATAGCGCCGCCCGTCACTCTGCTCTGATTAGCGTAGGGAGAGGTTGCGGCTGCGACAGTAGGGCGAGATTAGGCAGATTAACTCCTCCAAAGGACTTGATTAACTGATCGATCTGCAGCTGTGGATCATTGAGCTGCTGATCCTCAATTGCTCACTGTTTTTAGGCTGCCCAGACCGTTTGTCAGTCACATTTTTCTGGGGTGATCGGCGGCCATTTTGTGTCTTGTGGTGCGCCAGCACAAGCTGCGACCAAGTGCATTTAACCCTCAATGGTGTGGTTGTTTTTTGGCTAAAGCCTACATCAGGGTGAAGCTGTCACACCAAGTGCATTTAACCAGCAATAGTCTGTTCATTTTTTGGCCATATACAAAATCAGGGGCAAGCTGCGCCTGTCACCAAGTGCATTTAACCCTCAATGGTGTGGTTGTTTTTTGGCTAAAGCCTACATCAGGGTGAAGCTGTCACACCAAGTGCATTTAACCAGCAATAGTCTGTTCATTTTTTGGCCATATACTAAATCAGGGGCAAGCTGCGCCTGTCACCAAGTGCATTTAACCCTCAATGGTGTGGTTGTTTTTTGGCTAAAGCCTACATCAGGGTGAAGCTGTCACACCAAGTGCATTTAACCAGCAATAGTCTGTTTATTTTTTGGCCATATCCCAGTCTAATTCTGTCACTAAATCCATACCGGTCACCCAGCGCCTAAATACTAGGCCTCAAATTTATATCCCGCTAAATCTGTCCTTAGTGCTGTAGCTGGGCGAGTTATTTAGTGTCCGTTCAAGCACATTTCTTGTTCTGGGTTGAAATACAATTCCCAATTTAGCAATTTCATAATTTAGTGGTTTCTGCTATATCAGAGCTATTTGAAATCTATCCCTAAAAGGGTATATAATATTCAAGGTGCACATTGGGTCATTCAGAATAACTTCACACACACCCGCTACTGTGTATTTCCAAGTCTAATTCTGGCACTAAACCCATACCTGTCACCCAGCGCCTAAATACTAGGCCTCAAATTTATATCCAGCTAAATCTGTCCCTAGTGCTGTAGCTGGGCGAGTTATTTAGTGTCCGTTCAAGCACATTTCTTGTTCTGGGTTGAAATACAATTCCCAATTTAGCAATTTCATAATTTAGTGGTTTCTGCTATATCAGAGCTATTTGAAATCTATCCCTAAAAGGGTATATAATATTCAAGGTGCACATTGGGTCATTCAGAATAACTTCACACACACCCGCTACTGTGTATTTCCAAGTCTAATTCTGGCACTAAACCCATACCTGTCACCCAGCGCCTAAATACTAGGCCTCAAATTTATATCCCGCTAAATCTGTCCTTAGTGCTGTAGCTGGGCGAGTTATTTAGTGTCCGTTCAAGCACATTTCTTGTTCTGGGTTGAAATACAATTCCCAATTTAGCAATTTCATAATTTAGTGGTTTCTGCTATATCAGAGCTATTTGAAATCTATCCCTAAAAGGGTATATAATATTCAAGGTGCACATTGGGTCATTCAGAATAACTTCACACACACCCGCTACTGTGTATTTCCAAGTCTAATTCTGGCACTAAACCCATACCTGTCACCCAGCGCCTAAATACTAGGCCTCAAATTTATATCCCGCTAAATCTGTCCTTAGTGCTGTAGCTGGGCGAGTTATTTAGTGTCCGTTCAAGCACATTTCTTGTTCTGGGTTGAAATACAATTCCCAATTTAGCAATTTCATAATTTAGTGGTTTCTGCTATATCAGAGCTATTTGAAATCTATCCCTAAAAGGGTATATAATATTCAAGGTGCACATTGGGTCATTCAGAATAACTTCACACACACCCGCTACTGTGTATTTCCAAGTCTAATTCTGGCACTAAACCCATACCTGTCACCCAGCGCCTAAATACTAGGCCTCAAATTTATATCCCGCTAAATCTGTCCTTAGTGCTGTAGCTGGGCGAGTTATTTAGTGTCCGTTCAAGCACATTTCTTGTTCTGGGTTGAAATACAATTCCCAATTTAGCAATTTCATAATTTAGTGGTTTCTGCTATATCAGAGCTATTTGAAATCTATCCCTAAAAGGGTATATAATATTCAAGGTGCACATTGGGTCATTCAGAATAACTTCACACACACCCGCTACTGTGTATTTCCAAGTCTAATTCTGGCACTAAACCCATACCTGTCACCCAGCGCCTAAATACTAGGCCTCAAATTTATATCCCGCTAAATCTGTCCCTAGTGCTGTAGCTGGGCGAGTTATTTAGTGTCCGTTCAAGCACATTTCTTGTTCTGGGTTGAAATACAATTCCCAATTTAGCAATTTCATAATTTAGTGGTTTCTGCTATATCAGAGCTATTTGAAATCTATCCCTAAAAGGGTATATAATATTCAAGGTGCACATTGGGTCATTCAGAATAACTTCACACACACCCGCTACTGTGTATTTCCAAGTCTAATTCTGGCACTAAACCCATACCTGTCACCCAGCGCCTAAATACTAGGCCTCAAATTTATATCCCGCTAAATCTGTCCTTAGTGCTGTAGCTGGGCGAGTTATTTAGTGTCCGTTCAAGCACATTTCTTGTTCTGGGTTGAAATACAATTCCCAATTTAGCAATTTCATAATTTAGTGGTTTCTGCTATATCAGAGCTATTTGAAATCTATCCCTAAAAGGGTATATAATATTCAAGGTGCACATTGGGTCATTCAGAATAACTTCACACACACCCGCTACTGTGTATTTCCAAGTCTAATTCTGGCACTAAACCCATACCTGTCACCCAGCGCCTAAATACTAGGCCTCAAATTTATATCCCGCTAAATCTGTCCTTAGTGCTGTAGCTGGGCGAGTTATTTAGTGTCCGTTCAAGCACATTTCTTGTTCTGGGTTGAAATACAATTCCCAATTTAGCAATTTCATAATTTAGTGGTTTCTGCTATATCAGAGCTATTTGAAATCTATCCCTAAAAGGGTATATAATATTCAAGGTGCACATAGGGTCATTCAGAATAACTTCACACACCCGCTACTGTGCATTTCCAAATCTAATTCTGTCACTAAACCCATACCTGTCACCCAGCGCCTAAATACTAGGCCTCAAATTTATATCCCGCTAAATCTCTCGTTACCGCTGTCCTGTTGTGGCTGGGAAAGTTATTTAGTGTCCGTCAAAGCACATTTTTTGTTCTGGGTTGAAATACAATTCCCAATTTAGCAATTTCATAATTTAGTGGTTTCTGCTATATCAGAGCTATTTGAAATCTATCCCTAAAAGGGTAGATCATATTGAAGGTGCACATAGGGTCATTCAGAATAACTTCACACACACGCTTCTGTGCATTTCCAAGTCTAATTCTGTCACTAAATCCATACCGGTCACCCAGCGCCTAAATACTAGGCCTCAAATTTATATCCCGCTGAATTTGAATACAATACATTGGGCCAAATAATATATTTGTTGTTGTGGTGAACCATAACAATGAGAAAAACATCTAGTAAGGGACGCGGACGTGGACATGGTCGTGGTGGTGTTAGTGGACCCTCTGGTGCTGGGAGAGGACGTGGCCGTTCTGCCACATCCACACGTCCTAGTGTACCAACTACCTCAGGTCCCAGTAGCCGCCAGAATTTACAGCGATATATGGTGGGGCCCAATGCCGTTCTAAGGATGGTAAGGCCTGAGCAGGTACAGGCATTAGTCAATTGGGTGGCCGACAGTGGATCCAGCACGTTCACATTATCTCCCACCCAGTCTTCTGCAGAAAGCGCACAGATGGCGCCTGAAAACCAACCCCATCAGTCTGTCACATCACCCCCATGCATACCAGGGAAACTGTCTCAGCCTCAAGTTATGCAGCAGTCTCTTATGCTGTTTGAAGACTCCGCTGGCAGGGTTTCCCAAGGGCATCCACCTAGCCCTTCCCCAGCGGTGAAAGACATAGAATGCACTGACGCACAACCACTTATGTTTCCTGATGATGAGGACATGGGAATACCACCTCAGCATGTCTCTGATGATGACGAAACACAGGTGCCAACTGCTGCGTCTTTCTGCAGTGTGCAGACTGAACAGGAGGTCAGGGATCAAGACTGGGTGGAAGACGATGCAGGGGACGATGAGGTCCTAGACCCCACATGGAATGAAGGTCGTGCCACTGACTTTCACAGTTCGGAGGAAGAGGCAGTGGTGAGACCGAGCCAACAGCGTAGCAAAAGAGGGAGCAGTGGGCAAAAGCAGAACACCCGCCGCCAAGAGACTCCGCCTGCTACTGACCGCCGCCATCTGGGACCGAGCACCCCAAAGGCAGCTTCAAGGAGTTCCCTGGCATGGCACTTCTTCAAACAATGTGCTGACGACAAGACCCGAGTGGTTTGCACGCTGTGCCATCAGAGCCTGAAGCGAGGCATTAACGTTCTGAACCTGAGCACAACCTGCATGACCAGGCACCTGCATGCAAAGCATGAACTGCAGTGGAGTAAACACCTTAAAACCAAGGAAGTCACTCAGGCTCCCCCTGCTACCTCTTCTGCTGCTGCCGCCTCGGCCTATTCTGCTGCTGCCGCCTCGGCCTCTTCCTCCGCCTCTGGAGGAACGTTGGCACCTGCCGCCCAGCAAACAGGGGATGTACCACCAACACCACCACCACCACCTCCGTCACCAAGCGTCTCAACCATGTCACACGCCAGCGTTCAGCTCTCCATCTCACAAACATTTGATAGAAAGCGTAAATTCCCACCTAGCCACCCTCGATCCCTGGCCCTGAATGCCAGCATTTCTAAACTACTGGCCTATGAAATGCTGTCATTTAGGCTGGTGGACACAGACAGCTTCAAACAGCTCATGTCGCTTGCTGTCCCACAGTATGTTGTTCCCAGCCGGCACTACTTCTCCAAGAGAGCCGTGCCTTCCCTGCACAACCAAGTATCCGATAAAATCAAGTGTGCACTGCGCAACGCCATCTGTGGCAAGGTCCACCTAACCACAGATACGTGGACCAGTAAGCACGGCCAGGGACGCTATATCTCCCTAACTGCACACTGGGTAAATGTAGTGGCAGCTGGGCCCCAGGCGGAGAGCTGTTTGGCGCACGTCCTTCCGCCGCCAAGGATCGCAGGGCAACATTCTTTGCCTCCTGTTGCCACCTCCTCCTTCTCGGCTTCCTCCTCCTCTTCTTCCACCTGCTCATCCAGTCAGCCACACACCTTCACCACCAACTTCAGCACAGCCCGGGGTAAACGTCAGCAGGCCATTCTGAAACTCATATGTTTGGGGGACAGGCCCCACACCGCACAGGAGTTGTGGCGGGGTATAGAACAACAGACCGACGAGTGGTTGCTGCCGGTGAGCCTCAAGCCCGGCCTGGTGGTGTGTGATAATGGGCGAAATCTCGTTGCAGCTCTGGGACTAGCCAATTTGACGCACATCCCTTGCTTGGCGCATGTGCTGAATTTGGTGGTGCAGAAGTTCATTCACAACTACCCCGACATGTCAGAGCTGCTGCATAAAGTGCGGGCCGTCTGTTCGCGCTTCCGGCGTTCACATCCTGCTGCTGCTCGCCTGTCTGCGCTACAGCGTAACTTCGGCCTTCCCGCTCACCGCCTCATATGCGACGTGCCCACCAGGTGGAACTCCACCTTGCACATGCTGGACAGACTGTGCGAGCAGCAGCAGGCCATAGTGGAGTTTCAGCTGCAGCACGCACGGGTCAGTCGCACTACAGAACAGCACCACTTCACCACCAATGACTGGGCCTCCATGCGAGACCTGTGTGCCCTGTTGCGCTGTTTCGAGTACTCCACCAACATGGCCAGTGGCGATGACACCGTTATCAGCGTTACAATACCACTTCTATGTCTCCTTGAGAAACACTTAGGGCGATGATGGAAGAGGAGGTGGCCCAGGAGGAGGAGGAGGAGGAGGAAGAGGGGTCATTTTTAGCACTTTCAGGCCAGTCTCTTCGAAGTGACTCAGAGGGAGGTTTTTGGCAACAGGTGCCGCATTCCCCAGGTCAAGCCACTTTTGAACCAGAAACAGCGGCAGAAGCGCCTGACCTGGGCTACAGAGAAGCAGCACTGGACTGTTGCATGTCATTCGGAAATCAAGGTGCCAGAGTCTGGAGGAAGACTGGGGAGAGGGAAATGCCAAAATGCCTGAAGTCCAGTGTCAAGTGCCCACAGTCAGTGATGGTCTGGGGTGCCACGTCAGCTGCTGGTGTTGGTCCACTGTGTTTTATCAAGGGCAGGGGCAATGCAGCCGCTATCAGGAGATTTTGGAGCACTTCATGCTTCCATCTGCTGAAAAGCTTTATGGAGATGAAGATTTCATTTTTCAGCACGACCTGGCACCTGCTCACAGTGCCAAAACCACTGGTAAATGGTTTACTGACCATGGTATTACTGGGCTCAATTGGCCTGCCAACTCTCCTGACCTGAACCCCATAGAGAATCTGTGGGATATTGGGAAGAGAAAGTTGAGAGACGCAAGACCCAACACTCTGGATGAGCTTAAGGCCGCTATCGAAGCATCCTGGGCCTCCATAACACCTCAGCAGTGCCACAGGCTGATTGCCTCCATGCCACGCCGCATTGAAGCCTCCTGGGCCTCCATAACACCTCAGCAGTGCCACAGGCTGATTGCCTCCATGCCACGCCGCATTGAAGCCTCCTGGGCCTCCATAACACCTCAGCAGTGCCACAGGCTGATGCCTCCATGCCACGCCGCATTGAAGCAGTCATTTCTGCAAAAGGATTCCCGACCAAGTATTGAGTGCAGAACTGAACATAATTATTTGAAGGTTGACTTTTTTTGTATTAAAAACACTTTTCTTTTATTGGTCGGATGAAATATGCTAATTTTTTTAGATAGGAAATTTGGGTTTTCATGAGCTGTATGCCAAAATCATCAATATTAAAACAATAAAAGGCTTGAACTACTTCAGTTGTGTGTAATGAATCTAAAATATATGAAAGTCTAATGTTTATTAGTATATTACAGAAAATAATGAACTTTATCACAATATGCTAATTTTTTTAGAAGGACCTGTACATTACTTATCCTGTACTGATCCTGAGTTTTACAGCAAGACACGGAGGCTCATATTGCTTTCTCCTTCTTTACTGACCACCAATAGCAGCAAAGAGAAAAAATTAACATACAGGAAACCATAGCAACCAATGTCCCTCCCCTATGGCCCCTATAATAGGCCGCTCCTCCTATGGCTCTTCCTCTTTCTTTGCTGCTGCCAAGCTAAGTACACCTTTTTTGTACTGTCTTGTTCATTGAATTGTTAGGTGTCTCTTTTGCGCTGCGCACCCAGGGTGACTAACCCTGCTTGCTAGCAGCGCTTCCCTTGTGTTTCTCTCCCTGCCTCTTTTGGGGCGGGTGGTTTTTCTTCCCCTGCGCTTATTTCCGCGCTTTGGGGGCCTTTTGCTGGGGCTTCCTGACGGTTTCCCCCTGGTTCTTCTATCCATACTGCCCTTTGCACTGGGCGTTGTTTTGTCTGCTGTTGCCTGCTTCCCCTCCCCTCCCTGTTAGTTGCGGTTTTTGGCCTTACCGGAGCGTCCGGCGCTTCCCGGTTTGTTAGGGGCGGGTCCTCCATCTCTGCTATCGGCGGCGCCGTTCCCGGTGCCTCTGTGATCCGGGAGGCCGCGAGATCTCGCGAGATCTCGGCGGCCATCTTGGACGCCCTCAGCATCGGCCAGCCGCGAGATCTCGCGAGATCTTGGCGGCTATTTTGGTTTCGGAGGCCGCGATTCGCGCACATTTGGGGGGCGGGCTTACAGTGTGTTCCTGCTCCTTCTGGCCATTCACTTTCCTTCACCCGGCACGGTCGGCGGCTCCTGCTTCCCCTGCTCTGTAGCGCCTAGAGTATTCATCAGGTGACATCGGTTTTTACCCAGTGGGTTTAGTATTGACCCCGGTAGCGCTCCCACCCGGCCATTTCTTTAGTTATGTCTGCTCCTACTCCCCCTCCTGCTGCCAGTCGGCCCTCCTCCTCCCCTGAGGTATGCAACTCCGCTGGGGCAGATGCACAGGCGCTGGCTCTGCAGCGCTCGGTGTCGGACGCGATTATGGCAGCCATGGGCTCCATGTCGTCGGTTCTGTCACAGACTATTGCCCAGGCTCTATCCGCACATCCCGCTAGTGCTCCTTTGCAGGACCCCATTGCCGCACCGCAGCCTACCTCTATTGATCCCCCTGTGTCACAGGGGACTTCGACTGGTGCGCATCTTGCCACCCCAGAGACCGTGCCTAGCTCACGGAAAAGGGCCTCTTCCCGCCAGGCAGAACGGGCGCGGACATGGAAATGCGCTACAGCGCAATCACCGGATCTGTCTGACTCGGATAGAGCTTCAGACGAGGAGGCGTTAGCGGACTTTGAGTACGGCATAGAGGAGGATCTCACCCCCCCAGTTCAGGGCCCCTCGACCTCCACTGCGGCGGCCCCCTCTGCCAAGGAAGTGGCGTCGACTTCCACTGCTACCCGTTCTGAGGTCGTGTTGGATGATTCGGGCGAACCTATGTTCGACCCCGAGTCGTTGCATCACCCTCGTTCGGCGGAATGGCTTCCCTCTCCTCATGTGGGGGCGTATTTGGAGCACTGGGTGCGTCACTCGCTTAGCCGCGAGTCGTGCAATAAACTTAGGGCCGAGTGTCCCCGGCCAGTGGTCCCCAATAAGGTTTGTGACACCCCGTTGGTGGACCCCAAGATGTCGCAGTTCTTAGCCAAACCGGGTTGGAACCCTAAGAAGGGCCTGGATTCAGCGCTCCGCAGCTGCCAGGACAAGATGTTAGACGTGTTTGGTCCATTGACCAGAATCTTGGAGATCCGGTGGAATTGAGGGGCTGGGCCCAGAGGGCCATATGCCTTGCCAGCAAGGACAATACGGCCGTAGCGATTGAGAGGCGCAAGGCTATCTTGTTTAAGATTGACCCCAAATTGGCCAATTTGGCGCTCACTGAGGCAGGGAAGGATGCCCAGGGCCTCCTCTTCGGCGAGTCCTTCATCAAGGACATGAGCCGTTTCGTGGGCACTTTTACTGCGCTGGACAAGGCCCAAGCCTCTATGCGCAGGGTCTTCCAGGGACGGGTCTCTCATCGGGCCGGCAGTGGTAGGGGCCGCCTGTCCGGCCGTGCAAATTTCCAGGCCCGTGGAGCGAACAGAGGTTCCGATGGACATCGTCCTCAGTTCCAGGACCAGCGCAACGCATCTCTGTTCTTCGCCACAGGAGGAAATCAATGGCGTTCTCGCTCCTTCCGGGGCAACCCGAACCATCGCAGACCCTTGGGTAAGTGCTCCCCAGATTGGGGATTCTATGGTACCTTGTGTAGGGGGCAGACTCCTGCTTTTTTCCCACGCTTGGAGCCTCATTACCGCGGATCCATGGGTGCTTGCCACGGTCAGGGGATTTCGCATAGAGCTCACGGGGTCTCCCTATCTGATTCCTTCCCCTCCGCTCGTTCCCCTATCGCGCACGGACCGTGCGTTAGTGGACGCGGAATTACAGTCCCTCAGGCAAAAGTTGGCGATTGAGCCGGCGCCCCCGACAACGGCGGGTGTGATCAGCAACATCTTTCTCGTGCAGAAGAAAGAGGGGCAGATGAGACCGGTCATTTCAGGTGGGAAGGAGAGGTCTGGAGGTTCACCTGTCTGCCGTTCGGGCTGTCTTCAGCTCCCTGGTGTTTCACCAAGTTGCTGCGTCCGGTTGTGTCGTGGTTGAGGACTCGGGGTGTGCGCCTCATCATCTACCTGGACAACATCCTTCTGATGCACGAGTCCAGAGCGGGATTGCTGGAACATCTATGCTGGACGGCGGACCTAGTGTCAGGTCTCGGTTTCCTCCTCAACCGGGAGAAATCCTGCCTTGCTCCGGCCCAGAGGATGGAGTTCTTAGGATTCACGGTGGATTCACTCTCGGAGTCCCTCAGCCTGCCGGCGGCGAAGTTGCGGGCGATCCGCAAGGAGTTGAGACATGCTCTCCTCGCTCCCCATCTCTCGTTACGTCACCTGGCCCGCATTATCGGCCTGTTGGCCTCATCAATTCAGGCGGTATTCCCAGCACCACTGCATTACCGGGCGCCCATCTTCGGACCGGTGCCTACTTTGCGGACGCGGTGGTTCTGGATTCGGAAGCCCGGGAGGAGTTGGGTTGGTGGATAGCCAACCTAGAAGCGTGGAACGGGAGAGCGATCTTTGGATCCCTACCGGAGTTGACAATCGAATCGGACGCGAGCCTCCAGGGCTGGGGTGCCCATTGCAACGGGGTCTCCACTGGGGGTCTCTGGTCCGCGGAGGAATCCCTTCTACACATCAATGCGTTGGAACTCTTGGCGGGGTCCTTCGCGGTGAAGAGTTTCTCTAACGGGATCGCCAACGCGTGTATCAGGCTGCGGATGGACAACGTGTCGGCGGTCCGGTATGTCAACCGTTTGGGGGGTACTCGCTCGGCCACTTTGGCTCGTTTGGCCAAAGATTTTTGGTCATTTTGGCTGTCCAGGGACATCATGGTGCAGGCGGAGTATTTGCCGGAGTTGAGCAACGTTCAGGCGGATTGGAACTCGCGCTACCTGTCGGATGGCAGCGACTGGCAGTTGGATCCGTAGGTGTTCGCGGCGATTTCGGATTTATGGGGTCCGATGTCCGTCAATCTCTTCGCCTCTCGGCTCAACAGACAGCTCAGCGTCCGGACCCGGAGGCGATGGCGGTGGATGCATTCCTCCAGGACTGGTCGGTGTCCCGCCTGTACGCGTTTCCTCCATTCTCGATGATCCCGAGGACTCTCCTGCAGGTTCTCCGCCATCGGGCGGACCTGGTTCTGGTGGTCCCGTTCTGGGGGTCCCAGGTTTGGTTCCCTTCATTGTTGAAGATTCTGGTGGAGATCCCTGTTCTTCTCCCGAGCCGGTTGGATCTCCTACGCAACCCTCAGGGTCTACACCATCCCCTTCTCCTCGACGGATCCCTGCAGCTGCTGGCGTGCCGGATCTCCGGACACCTGGATCTTTCGAGGGAATTTCGGCTGCGACTCGACAACTATTGGACAGCGCATGGGCTCCCAGCACCAGAAAGTCTTACCGGGCAGCCTGGAGAACTTGGGCTAACTGGTGCGTGGAACGGGACTTGGATCCCGTTTCGGCACCTGTAGCTGACCTGCTGCATTTCCTCACCTCTCTCTTTGAGGCGGGGAAGGCGTATCGGACCATTAACCTTTTCAGGTCCGCTATTTCTTCTACCCACGAGGGCTACGCGGTGTCGCGGCCGGTCAACATCCTTCTGTGTCTCGCCTTCTTCGGGGGGCTCGGTTGTCTCGTCCCCCTCGGCCTTGTTTTTCCACTACTTGGGATGTCTCCCTGGTTTTGGCCTTCTTGGCCTCTTGGCCCGAGAATTCTGATCTATCCCTTAGACAATTGTCCGCTAAATTGTTGGCGTTGTTTTGCCTCATCTCATGTAAGAGAGTCTCGGATGTGAGGGCCCTTGATTACGACGCGCGTTCGTTTACCCAGGAGGGGGTTACCTTTAACATCTCGCGTCGCACCAAGACTAGCATCCGGTTCGTGTCCTACCCTAGTTTTCCCTCTTCTCCGATCTTATGCCCCGTGGCGTGCCTTCGGGAATACGAGTCCAGGACTCTGGCACACAGGTCTCCGACCAGGCCGCAGCTGTTCGTTTCTATTCGGCATCCGTTTGGGCCGGTAGCTAGCCCTACGTTAGCACGTTGGCTTAAATGGATTATGTCATTGGCGGGTGTTGACACTTCTGTCTTCACGGCCCATTCTGCGCGTGGGGCCTCTGCCACCGCTCTGGCAGTTTCGGGGGCCAGATTGGAGGATGTTATGCGTCTGGCCGACTGGTCTAATGTTACCACGTTCAGGGAGTTCTATTTCCGTCCTCCAGCTAATTTGTTTGCTTCAATTATTGACAGGCTTTGCACTTGCAATATGAGCCTCCGTGTCTTGCTGTAAAACTAAATGATTTTCCTATTTCATGACGTAAAGTCATAGTTTTATTAAAGACACGGAGGCGAGTATTGCCCCCCCTGGATTCCCTCCCTTGGGTCTTTTGGTGGGTTGTTTTCTTTCAGGGCTCGCTTATGTTTATTCCTTTGCTGTGTTTTTGTCCTGTTATTTGTTTAATGCCATCGTATTTATTGTCCTGTTGGTTATTTCATTGCCATTGTTGTGTTTGTTTAATGCACTTTATTGCCGTTGGTCATTCGACCCCTATCGGGTCTGTTTGAGCAGATGGTTATCGGATGCTCTTGTCCTGACATGCCGGTTTCACCTGGGCCCATGGTCTGTTCTCTCTTTCAGGTTGAAGCTTCTTCGAGGATGGGATACTGTGTTCCGGTTTGATGTTCTACGGTAGTTGACCAGGTTGGCGACTGCTGGTTTCCGCTTCGTCGAGATTGGATTTCTTCGTTCCGGTTAAAGTTCGTTGGATTGTTCGGGATGTTGGCACCAGGATCCCAAAGAAAGAGGAAGAGCCATAGGAGGAGCGGCCTATTATAGGGGCCATAGGGGAGGGACATTGGTTGCTATGGTATCCTGTATGTTAATTTTTTCTCTTTGCTGCTATTGGTGGTCAGTAAAGAAGGAGAAAGCAATACTCGCCTCCGTGTCTTTAATAAAACTATGACTTTACGTCATGAAATAGGAAAATCATTTAGTTACATCCTATATTATACTCCAGAGCTGCACTCACTATTCTGCTGGTGCACTCACTGTGTACATACATTACATTACTTATCCTGTATTGATCCTGAGTTACATCCTGTATTATACTCCAGAGCTGCACTCACTATTCTGCTGGTGCAGTCACTGTTTACATACATTACTTATCTTGTACTGATCCTGAGTTACATCCTGTATTATACTCCAGAGCTGCACCCACTATTCTGCTGGTGCAGTCACTTTGTACATACATTGCTTATCCTGTACTGATCCTGAGTTACATCCTGTATTATACTCCAGAGCTGTACTCACTATTCTGCTGGTGGAGTCACTGTACATACTGTGGAGGCCAGGTCATCTGGCGCAGCAACCCATCACTCTCCTTCATGGTCAAATAGCCCTTACACAGCCTGGAGGTGTGTTTGGGGTCATTGTCCTGTTGAAAAATAAATGATGGTCCAACTAAACGCAAACCGGATGGAATAGCATGCCGCTGCAAGATGCTGTGGTAGCCATGCTGGTTCAGTATGACTTCAATTTTGAATAAATCCCCAACAGTGTCACCAGCAAAGCACCCCCACACCATCACACCTCCTCCTCCATGCTTCACGGTGGGAACCAGGCATGTAGAGTCCATCCGTTCACCTTTTCTGCGTCGCACAAAGACATGGTGGTTGGAACCAAAGATCTCAAATTTGAACTCATCAGACCAAAGCACAGATTTCCACTGGTCTAAATGTCCATTCCTTGTGTTCTTTAGCCCAAACAAGTCTCTTCTGCTTGCTGCCTGTCCTTAGCAGTGGTTTCCTAGCAGATATTCTACCATGAAGGCCTGATTCACACAGTCTCCTCTTAGCAGTTGTTCTAGAGATGTGTCTGCTGCTAGAACTCTGTGTGGCATTGACCTGGTCTCTAATCTAAGCTGCTGTTAACCTGTGTTTTCTGAGGCTGGTGACTCGGATGAACTTATCCTCCGCAGTAGAGGTGACTCTTGGTCTTCCTTTCCTGGGGCAGTCCGCATGTGAGCCAGTTTCTTTGAAGCGCTTGATGGTTTTTGTGACTGCACTTGGGGACACTTTCAAAGTTTTCCCAATTTTTCAGACTGACTGACCTTCATTTCTTAAAGTAATGATGGCCACTAGTTTTTCTTTACTTAGCTGTTTTTTTCTTGCCATGATACAAAATCGAACAGTCTATTTAGTAGGACTATCAGCTGTGTATCCACCTGACTTCTCCACAACGCAACTGATGGTCCCAACCCCATTTATAAGGCAAGAAATCCCACTTATTAAACCTGACAGGGCACACCTGTGAAGTGAAAACCATTTCAGGTGACTACCTCTTGAAGCCCATCAAGAGAATGCCAAGAGTGTGCAAAGCAGTAATCAAAGCAAAAGGTGGCTACTTTGAAGAACCTAGAATATGACATATTTTCAGTTGTTTCACACTTTTTTGTTATGTATATAATTCCACATGTGTTAATTCATAGTTTTGATGCCTTCAGTGTGAATCTACAATTTTCATAGTCATGAAAATAAATAAAACTCTTTGAATGAGAAGGTGTGTCCAAACTTTTGGTCTGTACTGTACATTACATTACATTATCCTGTACTGATCCTGAGTTACATCTTGTATTATACTCCAGAGCTGCACTCACTATTCTGCTGGAAAGTCACTGTTTACATACTGTACATTACATAATTACCTTGTCCTGATCCTTATTTACATCCTACATTATACTACAGAGCTAAATTCATAATTCTGACAAAAATGTCTGTCAGTATTCTTAATTTCGGTAGGCACCGTGAAATGCTTAATTCATTCTGCACCGGCTGTCAGGTTATTTTCCAGATTACAGATAATGACTGAGGACAACAGCTTGGAGACACTCTGTGATCACATTACTACTGGAGGAACCTCCTAACAAAACAGCATTGTTTAAAGTGCACTTCCACTTTAAGTGGCTTGTTGATATCACATAGAGATTGCTCTTCACTTAATGCCCCAGTCCCTTCAAACCGCAGAAGACTTCATATACCGTATAATCTCACACAAAGGAGCCGCCTTAGAACTTCAGGACATGGCTCCTTTAAATCCAGGCATTTATATACTGTATATTTTGATACATTTCATTTGATACATTGGTTACTTTGTAACTTTCTTTTAAACTTCTCCTCCTTGCCAGAGATGAGGGAATTTCAGATTTTGAAATTCGTTCACGCTTCGTTTACTGGTAAAAGCAGAATTGTGTTATAGACTCCGTTACCACGGACCATAATGCAATTCTATGCCTTTAGAGGCATTCCGTTATTTATTCAGTCGTAATAGAAGTCTATGGGCTGCAAAATGGATCCGGCCTGTTTCCGTTATGCTGGAGATCTCTAAAGGCATTCCGTTATGCATTCTGTCATAGAATAGCGTTATGTTCCGTGGTAACAGAATCTATAACGCGATTCACCTTTTACCAGTAAACGAAGCTTGAACGAATTTCAGAACCTGAAATTCGCTCATCTCTACTCCTTGCATGTTGTATGTTGTCCATTACGGACAGGCTCCTCTTTGCTGCTGGTAAATGGCAAGTAAACAAAATGCATTTCGAAAGTCGAAAATGACTGATTATTTTCCTCCTATCGCGCCGCATACTACTTATTTCATTTACCTCCTCGCTGTGTGTCAACCTCTGCTGGGACTCCACAGTTTTCCTATTTACTGCAAATTAAATTGGAATGATTAGCAGCACCAGATAACACCTCAAAAATCCCGCCATGACATGATTACGTTCAATTCATTAGTGGGCAGCATGTGAAAAACCTAATTATGTTTCCAGGCTCCGATGACTCCTATCCAGAAATGATCCTTGTAGAACATGGTCTTATTTACTGCAAGTGTCTCAAATTAATGAAAAAATAAACTCAGAATTTGGCCTCCTGCCCACGACTGCATGGCTTTTTCAATGTTCTGCTGTCCGTTTTTCACAGAGCCGTTGTACCGTTTTTTGTTTCCGTTGTGTTTCCGTTCCGTTTTTTCCGTATGGCATATACAGTATACAGTAATTACATAGAAAAAATTGGGCTGGGCATAACATTTTCAATACATGGTTCTGCAAAAACTGAACGGATACGGAAGACATACGGATGCATTTCCGTATGTGTTCTGTTTTTTTTGCGGACCCATTTACTTGAATGGAGCCACGGAACGTGATTTGCGGGCAATAATAGGACATGCTCTATCTTTCGACGGAACTGAGATATGGAAACACGGAAACGGAAGGCATACGAAGTACATTCCGTTTTTTTCACTGACCCATTGACTTGAATAGAGCCACGGAATGTGATTTGCGGGCAATAATATGACATGTTCTATCTTTTAACGGAAAGGAAAAATGGAAATACGGAAACAGAAAGCATACGGAGTACATTCCTTTTTTTTGGGGGCGGAACCATTGAAATGAATTGTTCCGTATACGGACCGTATACGGAACGCAAAAAAACGGCCAGTAAACAAAAAAAAATGGAAATACGGAAACGGAAAGCATACGAGTACATTCCGTTTTTTTGGGGGGCGGAACCATTGAAATGAATTGTTCCGTATACGGACCGTATATGGAACGCCAAAAAACGGCCAGTAAACAAAAAAAAAAAAAAAAAACGGTCATGTGCAGGAGGCCTTACCTTGTATTCAG
Organism: Bufo gargarizans; assembly: GCF_014858855.1. Classification (NCBI taxonomy): domain Eukaryota; kingdom Metazoa; phylum Chordata; class Amphibia; order Anura; family Bufonidae; genus Bufo; species Bufo gargarizans. The sequence continues at coordinate 11,064,276 of NC_058090.1, read as the reverse complement.
CTCGATTCAGAGTGTGAAGAGCGCACTTGCCATGGAGGCAGACTGAGGAGGCTGCAATGGGGTCCTTTGGGGGAGGCTAACTCCAGGTAGTCACATCCCTGAACTTGCTCCCAGCTGCAATAAAATGCATGGGGATGGACAATTGGAAAAATGGTCCATAGGTCATAGCAAGGGCTTTGAGGGGCAAACAGAGCCCATGCAGTCCTGTTATATAGGGGAACATATTGGTCGATGCTCTAGCCCCTTTTTTCTATTCATGCCACTAGGATGCATCCTTCAGGTGCTTAACCCCTTAATAACTGCCCATCATCTTTTCATGGTGGGCAGTGTAGCTGCTCCTGTGTACAGATAATGAAGGGATTAATGTATAAATTAAGGGATACGTCATGCTCCTAAGGCCTCATGCACACGAAAGTATAATCATTCCATTTCCATTCCGTTTAGGTTTTTTTGCAGACCGTATATGGAACCATTCCTTTCAATGGGTCCGCAAAAAAAAAAAACGAAGATACTCCATGTGCACTCCACGTTTCCATATTTTTGTATATCCGTTCAGCAAAAAAAATAGAACATGTCCTATTATTGTCCGCATTACAGACAAGGATAGTACTTTTCTATTAGGGGCCAGCTGTTCCGTTCAGCAAAATACGGAATGCACATGGATCTCATCGATATTTTTTGCGGATCCGTTTTTTGCGGACCGCAAAAGATGTACTTTCGTGTGCATGAGGCCTAATTTTGTATAGATGCATAGATGCAATTGCATTAGATCAACAAAGATTTTATTTGTATTTTTGGGGGGTAGAATCTTCTCTTGAAAAAATCATGTTACAATATTATGTAATGTTGCATTTGTATAATCCTACATATAAGTTTAATTGAACTTTTTTTTATTTGGGGGGGGGGGTTACATGAAAACATAATGTACATACAACATTCACTGGGATATTGAGCAGGAAAATCACACTGTGAACTAACAAGATGACACTAATGAGACAATCCTTGCTGTTTAGTCGAGGTGGAGCTCCGGCGGTGATTGAACCTCAGCAATGGAAACCGCATTTGAAGTTGAAAAAAAATGTTTTGAATTGCAGAAAAAACTATTAAAATTGAGGCCAAGAATTCTTTGCTGCCTTATGCATTCTCAAAGCTTTGTCTCCATTCTTCTGTCTTGGGTTTGTTACAATGTATCCGTGCAGGTAAAATGTATCAGTCTGGAGTCTAGGCTGTTTAGCTCACAGAGGATTGTCTAGTGTGGATGCAATTGTAGCCAAAGTATTTTTATTTTTTATTTTAATTTTTTATCTTCATGGGCAAAGACTGGCAGTCTTATACCTATCAAATGAAGGCAAGCCCCCTTTTTACACCCCATCCCCCTATCCAGACACATCACAGAGCAGCAAAGTAAAATCCAGTCCACCCCTAAGGATTAATCGACAAGGTTAGGACTCCGCTGTGTAGGGTGAGTGTATGCCCCTGAGAGTAAAAACATTCACTGAAAGCAATCAGAGATGTTGAAAAAGGAGAATCAGCAAATTATATTATATTGCAAGAGATATTGGAAATTTTCTGAACATTTCAATGTGCGATGGTTAAGCTTGCCTGAGAAAGCAACATCACGAGCAGAGGACCCCCTATGACCCTTCAGCTTTGGGTCTATGCCCAGCCTGAAGCTGATAACCAAACCTTCGGAGCCGAGACATTGTTATCATTCCTGACATGTTCTGCGCACAAAAAAACAGATTCTCACAAAATAATGTGAAACCAGGCTGATTGTAGCAACCAAAATGAAGTGACATTACCAGCGGCACAGCAAAGCATTGGAAAAAAGACATTAACATATCGGAGGCCCGGTGTTATTTCTCTCTGGTTCTTTATCTGCGTCTCTCCTGGATATAAGTGACTCGATTTCAACACTTCTTTTCAAGTCAAAGGGAAATTATCAGTGGTATCAGGGCAAGTGATCGGAGATGGGGTTGGAAGGGGTGACATGTTCTACTGGAGAGCTTTGCATACGGGATAAAAGGGAACATGTGGTAATTTATACCTACAGGGAGATGGAGCCTTTATATCCTCATCTCCTCTTCTTTATGTTCGCAATCACTTTGAAATCTATGATCTGCTCTTCTAATTCATATTTATTTCAAGACGTGGAGCACAAGAGAGCGCACAGAGAGATGCCAAGGTTTGCATGCAGATATACATAGACATAATAACAAAGTAGTAAAATAAAATAAAAATAAATGTTTAGGGTTGGTCGAGCACCAAAGTGCACGGGTGCTCGTGTAGAACACCTTGGGATGCTCGGGTGCTCGTGTAGAACACCTTGGGATGCTCAGAATGCTCTTCAGTGCACCCGAGCACAATGAAAGTCAATGGGAGGACCCGAGCATTAAACCAGACACCCCCTGCTCTGAAGAGGGGAGGGTGTCTGGTTCACAGGAAAAGGTCAGAAATTGATGGAAACACCACCGAAATGGTTCGGGAACAGCATGGGGAGGATGTCTGGATGCCTCTTCGACTCCCAGGTCGCTGCTGGGAACGATGTTGTCCGAGTAGTACGCCACTTTTACAGATAATAATACGCACAAAACTGAAGATAAAATCAATTTTAGAGGAAAAAGTGTTAGGAAACATTCTTTCCTGTATATTTACTTGTATATAAAGTGCAAGTGTTGCCAAAAATTGCAAGGAAGAGGCACTCCGATACAACCTGTATATCACATACAGTCATGTGAAAAAATTAGGACACCCTTTGAAAGCATGTGGTTTTTTGTAACATTTTTAATAAAAGGTTATTTCATCTCCGTTTCAACAATACAGAGAGATTAAAGTAATCCAACTAAACAAAGAAAACTGAAGAAAAGTCTTTTCAAGATCTTCTGTAAATGTCATTCTACAAAAATGCCTATTCTAACTGAGGAAAAAGATAGGACACCCTCACATGTATTCCCTCTTAAATTGGCTCAGATCTCACACAGGTATATCACACCAGGTGCACATAATTAGTAGATCGTTACTCTGCATGTTGAATGAGGCTTGCCCTATTTAAACCTCAGACATTTAGTTTGGTGTGCTCCAGACTGTTGAAGTGAGAGTGAGCACCATGGTGAGAGCAAAAGAGCTGTCAGAGGACTTCAGAAAAAAGATTGTAGCAGCCTATGAGTCTGGGAAGGGATTTAAAAAGATCTCAAAAGATTTTGAAATCAGCCATTCCACTGTCCGGAAGATAGTCTACAAGTGGAGGGCTTTCAAAACAACTGCCAACATGCCCAGGACTGGTCGCCCCAGCAAGTTCACCCCAAGAGCAGACCGCAAGATGCTAAAAGAGGTCTCCAAAAACCCTAAAGTGTCATCTCGAGAACTACAGCAGGCTCTGGCTACTGTTGATGTAGAAGTACATGCCTCTACAATCAGAAAGAGACTGTACAAGTTTAACTTGCATGGGAGGTGTGCAAGGAGGAAACCTTTGCTTTCCAAGAGAAACATCGAGGCCAGACTGACATTTGCCAGAGATAAAGTTGACAAAGACCAGGACTTCTGGAATAATGTTCTTTGGACAGATGAGTCCAAAATTGAATTATTTGGACACAACAGCAGAGGACATGTTTGGCGTAAACCAAACACAGCATTCCAAGAAAAGAACCTCATACCAACTGTGAAGCATGGAGGTGGAAGTGTCATGGTTTGGGGCTGCTTTGCTGCAGCAGGACCTGGTCAGCTCACCATCATAGAATCCACGATGAATTCTACTGTGTATCAGAAGGTGCTTGAAGAACATGTGAGACCATCAGTTAGAAAATTAAAGCTGAAGCGGAACTGGACCATGCAACATGACAATGACCCAAAACATACTAGTAAATCAACCAAAGATTGGCTGAAAAAGAAGAAATGGAGAGTCCTGGAATGGCCAAGTCAAAGTCCAGATTTGAATCCCATTGAGATGCTGTGGGGTGACTTGAAAAGGGCTGTACGTGCAAGAAACCCCTCAAACATCTCACAGCTGAAAAAGTTCTGCATTGAGGAGTGGGGTAAAATTTCCTCAGACCGATGTCGAAGACTGGTAGATGGCTACAAGAACCGTCTCACTGCAGTTATTTCAGCCAAAGGAGGTAACACTCGCTATTAGGGGCAAGGGTGTCCTATCTTTTTCCTCAGTTAGAATAGGCATTTTTGTAGAATGACATTTACAGAAGATCTTGAAAAGACTTTTCTTCAGTTTTCTTTGTTTAGTTGGATTACTTTAATCTCTCTGTATTGTTGAAACGGAGATGAAATAACCTTTTATTAAAAATGTTACAAAAAACCACATGCTTTCAAAGGGTGTCCTAATTTTTTCACATGACTGTAAAGTCTGTCCTTCCCATTATCTGCTGGTCCTGATGCTCCTGCTCCTCCTAGTCAGTCATTCTAACAGCAATCGATCACCGAAGTGATTGCCAAAAGACAACAGTATGCTTGCACTCATCCAACGGCGCAGAAATTGAATGTGCTCCAGTCCAAGTTGCTGGTGCTGCAGTCCCTCCCTTTCCAAGTGGTGGAGCTGAGGTGGAGAATTCCAAGCCATAATTTCTTTGCAAAAAAGGCAGTACCAGCCCTGCACACGTATGTAGAACAGAAGGTGGGCCAGTCCTTGAGCCTGTCGGTGTCCGCCAAAGTGCAAGGCAGCGCCTATGTGTGGAGCTGCAACTACCATCAGGGACAATACGTGTCCTTTATGGCCCACTGGGTGATGTGGTTCCTGCACAGCCACACCAGCAACTTGGCCAGGTGACGCCAAGAAGACTGACCTTTGTCAAGATGAATCAGGCCTGGATCAGCCATGATTTCCACCCACCAATTCCTGATGCATCAGACTAGATCATCCATGGTGCCACACCAACACTTTGACAAAATAGACCGGTTTCTTCTGGCTACCTGCCTCAGCTACTATTCTGATGCTGCCACCCGGCTTATGTCACGCATCTCATGCCAAGTGCTCCTTCTTTCACCCACCATCTTCAGCGGGTACTGGTATTGACACCCACCTCCACACTATGTCACCTTGCCACTCTGAGGCCTTCTGTTGCTTCTGCCACCTCCACACTATGTCAACTTGCCACTCTGTGGTCTCCTCATGCTACTGCCACCTCCACACTATGTCACCTTGACACTCTGTGGCCTCCTGATTCTGCCGCCACTTACACACTCTGTCATTGTGCCACTCTGTGGACTCCTGATGCTGCCGCCACCTTCACACTCTTTGTGCCACTCTGTGGACTCCTGATGCTGCTTCCACCTCACCACTATGTCATAGGGCCACTCTGTGGACTTCTCATGCTGTTCCCACCTCCCCACTTCATGACTGGGCCACTAATTAGCCTTTTTGGCTTGGCTGACATCATCATTTATTTGACCCTTCTTCTGATCTGTCAGAAGGAAGGAAAAATGAGACGCACAACGGATCCTTTCTGTGTAGCATCTGTAAGGCCTGTATGGTCCCATCAGAATTGGCTTATGATTTGGTAGCAAAAAGCAGGAATTGGTACAAAACACAGAAGACATGCAAATATTCCATTCACGTGTCCATTCTCTGTTTTAGATCCACTTCTGTTTTTTTTGGGCATTAGCAATACTGATGTATTACTGACCAAATGCTGACCAAGTGAAGGTGGATGCTCCACAGACAGGACCCGTTTTTTTTTGTGGGTTATTGTTCTGACGGATCAGAGGAAGGGCAAAAACATCAGTGACATCAAAACATACTTACTGCTGACACCCTCTACACTCTGTCGGGGGGCTCTACTTGTATAAGCGTTTAATAGAACAGGGTCTGTAGACATCTATGTGGAATCAGCTGATGAAAAGGAGTGCGCTTCTTCTTGGCGCTAACATCTACCTGTGAGGCTGAGTTAATACTTGAGTTATTTGGTCAGTTTTGGCCCAGTGACTGCCCAAATAAGTGAAGTGTGCAGTGCTTCTAAGAGCGACGCCTGTCATCTGCATGTCATACGAACTCACAGTAAAAAAATTCAGCGAACCAGCCAATCAAGTTTTTGAAAAATTTTCTCATCTCTAAACATTTTTTTAAATGAAGCATCCCTTTAACTATTTAGGTGTCTGGGTCACCTGGGTGACAACAAGAGATGTACACCGTAGTTTAAGAACTTTTTCCTCAATTAAAAAAATAGTGCTTACAGCATCTACTTTTAGGACTTGTGTGATAATCTGATGTCATTTGAGGTCAAATTGATGCAGAACTATAGAACATTCTGAAGTATTAAACAAACTTTTAAACGCCACTGTAATTCCACACTGCCTCTATAGCTACTCCCCTTCTATGGTACTGAGACGGCTAAAGTGACATACCTGTACGTCCAGGCAAGGAAGAGAAATCATAATGTATGGCAAGACATGAAACCTTGACTGAAACGTCGTCCTCTCGAAGCACTTTAATGGGCGCCCTTGCACATAATTCAGAAGTTGAGATGGAACAGATGTTGCCTCCCATGGCTTACAGTCGCTTAAGGATCCATTACTGCTTAGAGTCAAGCTGCCGTATTTCCCATGTGTGCCTCGGCGAGCCCGCCTCCGCAAGTTTACCTTTACTTTGAGTAAATGAAGTGCGTACTAAACACCATCGAGAAGTATAGAACGTCTAAGGTGAAGATAATTTAGTGGCATAATAGACAAGAAAATTTGGTAAGCTCTTTTAAAAGTCCAATTTACTCTGCTTTTCGGTACAGATTTAATTGCAAGGTTTCCATGGAAACTGACACATCAAAGGTACTTATTGTTTCTTTTTTTTTATAAGAAGCAGCAATTATTTATGAGCCTCCATTCGGTGCATTTGGAATAACTATGATCCGTAGAAGATTGAAAACATCGTTTATCCACAAGGCTTTTCTTTTTTGCTTAATTTCACCCCAATGTCTGCCCTGTGCACATGGCCCGGAGAGAACGAAGCTGCTGAGCTATGGATTTTATCCGCAATTACTGAGCTTTCAGGTGGACAATTAAGAAGAAAATGCATCCATTTGTCCTGCGTTCCCGATTCCCCTCTCTTCTCCTCATTCATCACCCAATTCGTGAACCCAATTACCTCTAATTTTCTTCTGCAGCTTCAGAATCTAAAAACGATGGTGGAATGTTATAAGCCTTTTACCTTTTCCACAATCAAAAAATTTGCATGTTTGCCCTTTTGTATTTTTGTTGTCCCTTGACAAGAAATGAGGGTGGACTTTAGCTGCAGGGAGTGGCCTCTGTGGGGATTTGCTCTGGTAGTTAGGATAAGCGGGCGCAGTAGAGAGGCAAAATACAAGTTCGTAATTCAAACTTCAGTGTTTATTCACACATGATGCAAAAAAACAAAACGTTACTTTTGCAGTGTTGGTGTTACTTCACACCCAATGGCAAGTTAGGCCTCATGCACACGACAGTTTATTTTCACGGTCCGCAAAAACGGGGTCCGTAGGTCCATGATCCGTGACCGTTTTTTCGTCCGTGGGTCTTTCTTGATTTTTGGAGGATCCACGAACATGACAAAAATTTCGTTTTGGTGTCCGCCTGGCCGTGCGGAGCCAAACGGATACGTCCTGAATTACAATGCAAGTCAATGGGGACGGATCCGTTTGACGTTGACACAATATGGTGCCATTTCAAACGGATCCGTCCCCATTGACTTTCAATGTAAAGTCTGGAGTTCTTTTATACCATCGGATTGGAGTTTTCTCCAATCCCATGGTATATTTTAACTTGAAGCGTCCCCATCACCATGGGAACGCCTCTATGTTAGAATATACTGTCGGATATGAGCTACATCGTGAAACTCAGATCCGACAGTATATTCTAACACAGAGGCGTTCCCATGGTGATGGGGACGCTTCAGGTTAGAATACACTACAAACTTTGTACAAGACTGCCCCCTGCTGCCTGGCAGCACCCGATCTCTTACAGGGGGATATGATAGCACAATTAACCCCTTCTGGTGCGGCACCTGAAGGAGTTAATTGTACTATCATATCCCCCTGTAAGAGATCAGGGCTGCCAGGCAGCAGGGGGCAGACCCCCCTCCCTCCCCAGTTTGAATATCGTTGGTGGCACAGTGTGCGCCCCCCTTCCTCCCTCTAGTGTAATAAATCGTTGGTGGCACAGTGTGCGCCCCCCATCGGGCCCCCCCTTCCTCCATCTGTTGTTATAAATCGTTGGTGGCACAGTGTGCGCCCCCCATCGGGCCCCCCCTTCCTCCCTCTATTGTTATAAATCGTTGGTGGCACAGTGTGCGCCCCCCATCGGTCCCCCCTTCCTCCCTCTATTGTTATAAATCGTTGGTGGCACAGTGTGCACCCCCCATCGGCCCCCCTCCCTCTATAGCAGTAACAACATTGGTGGCCAGTGTGCGGCCTCCCATCTCTCCCCCCCCGATCATTGGTGGCAGCGGAGTTCCGATCGGAGTCCCAGTTTAATCGCTGGGGCTCCGATCGGTAACCATGGCAACCAGGACGCTACTGCAGTCCTGGTTGCCATGGTTACTTAGCAATAGTACAATAGTAGAAGATTCATAGTTACCTGCTTGCTGCTGCGATGTCTGTGTCCGGCCGGGAGCTCCACCTACTGGTAAGTGACAGGTCTGTGCGGCGCATTGCTAAAGAACTGTCACTTACCAGTAGGAGGAGCTCCCGGCCGGTCACAGACATCGCAGCAGCAAGCAGGTAAGTATGAATCTTCTACTGTTGTACTATTGCTAAGTAACCATGGCAACCAGGGCTGCAGTAGCTTCCTGGTTGCCATGGTTACTGATCGGAGCCCCAGCGATTAAACTGGGACTCCGATCGGAACTACGCTGCCACCAATGATGGGGGGGGGGGAGATGGGAGGCTGCACACTGCCACCAATGTTGTTACTGCTATAGAGGGAGGGGGGCCGATGGGGGGCGCACACTGTGCCACCAACGATTTATTACAATAGCGGGAGGGAGGGGGGCGATGGTGGGCGCACACTGTGCCACCAACGATTTATTACAATAGAGGGAGGGAGGGGGGCCCGATGGGGGGCGCACACTGTGCCACCAACGATTTTTAACAATAGAGGGAGGAAGGGGGTCCGATGGGGGGCGCACACTGTGCCACCAACGATTTATTACACTAGAGGGAGGGAGGGGGCCCGATGGGGGGCGCACACTGTGCCACCAACGATATTCAAACTGGGGAGGGGGGGGTCTGCCCCCTGCTGCCTGGCAGCCCTGATCTCTTACAAGGGGATATGATAGTACAATTAACTCCTTCAGGTGCCGCACCTGAAGGGGTTAATTGTGCTATCATATCCCCCTGTAAGAGATCGGGTGCTGCCAGGCAGCAGGGGGCAGTCTTGTACAAAGTTTGTAGTGTAGTCTAACTAGAAGCGTCCCCATCACCATGGGAACGCCTCTGTGTTAGAATATACTGTCGGATATGAGTTTTCACGAAGTGAAAACTTAGATCTGAAAAAGCTTTTATGCAGACGGATCTTCGGATCCGTCTATATGAAAGCAACCTACGGCCACGGATCACGGACACGGATGCCAATCTTGTGTGCATCCGTGTTCTTTCACGGACCCATTGACTTGAATGGGTCCGTGAACCGTTGTCCGTAAAAGAAATAGGACAGGTCATATTTTTTTGACGGACAGGATACACAGATCACGGCCTCGGCTGCAAAACGGTGCATTTTCCGATTTTTCCACGGACCCATTGAAAGTCAATGGGTCCGCGAAAAAAAACGGAAAACGGCACAACGGCCACGGATGCACACAACGGTCGTGTGCATGAGGCCTTAATAAAACAAAAGTCACCTTGGTGGCAGTTCTGCTTCACTAAGTTCCAATACAGGCTTTAGGCGGCCTGTTCCACTGACACATGGGTCTCCGCTCTCCAGCCCAGCACAGCCCTCAGATCCCAGCACACAGACCTCCTGAGCTCTACTGTCAGTTTGAGGTAATCTTCTCCATCTGGCAGTGCTGGCTGGTTTTTATGCATGGCAAAACCCGGCCTGGAACGTGGGGAGTAGTCACCCACCCAGCACTTTGACTACTCCCAGTAAGAGCCGTCCCAGATCAGCTTTTAAAGCCATGTTAAGTATCAAGGTGTCAAACAGCAACTGCTGCTGACACATAAAAAAACGGCTCTTACTCCACCGAGGCCAGGAACCTCGGTGACACGTACCTATCATCCACGATGATTCCTTGTACCTTCCTACACCTCTCACAGCCATCATATGCATATTATTATATATTTGCTTTTTTGATGCATGGGCAGAAAAAAAAGTGCCCAAATGTATTAACCCCTGCCGTATATAGCATGCAGGGAAAGTATGGAGCAGACTTATAAGGGCTCCATAGAGTGCCAGTGTGTAATACAGAAGACACCCAGCTGTAATGACCAGGACTGGAGATAACTCCGATCCCAGTCATTTAACTCCTCATAGAGACCATGGCATCTGTGAGGTTAGACAAAGAGAGGGGGGTCCCAGCCCCCACAGTTAAATTGTGGGACCTTAGTTTATTCCGATGACAGCCTGGGGTCTGGTGAAGGCTCCAAGGCCTGTCATAGTAAGCTGCCTGTTAAGCCATAGGCAGCCTGTGAAAATCTCATAGAATGCAATCATTTTCTATTGCAATTTATGGTATAAGCAATCAGAGGATCACATCTTCAAGCGCCCAAAGGGCAATTAAAATAATTGTAAACTGTTTTAAGTAAAAAAATACAAAAATATTAAAAAGTCAAATCACCCCTTTCCCTAAAATGTCTGAACTATTAAAATATAAAAACAATTTCTAGGACAGTGAATACTGTGATTGTAAAAAAAAAATATTAAAATGTGTCATTTTTTGCTCGCCTTGTCCCCCGAAAAACTGAACATTAAGTGATCAATAAATTTTCCCCCAAAATGGCCCCAATAAACACTACAGCTCCCCCGGCAAAAAAAACTCTCACAGCTCTGCAGATATAAATATAAAAAAAGCTGGGTGCCAGAAAATGAGGATGCTAAGAAAACTTTCTCGAAGATTTAATTTTTTTTTAAAAGTAGTGAAACTATATAGATTTGGTGTTGCTGTAACAGCAAAACATAAGCCTTAAAAGGTGTATGGAAGATTTAAATAAATAGATAGATAAATAAATAAATAAATTGTTCTCCCCTTAAGTTAAATGTTTAAATGCCCCCCCCCCCCCCCCTATTTGCTTCACACACCAACACTTCTTGACCATTTCATTGTCTGCATAGCTCCTCAAATTTCCGGACTGGGTCTCTGAAGAGCAGGAGGGTCGTGCATTATCCCCAAAAAAACACCATCCCCCCCCCCGCAATCATCCATTTGACTGAGAGAAACCCCAACATCTGGGCATGTGCAGGAGAGCAACAGGACTGCACATAATATCCAACAGAGAGAGGACTGCGCCTGTCTGACTTCTAAATAGCAGACCCACGGGTGAATGTTACCAATGGCAACTTTATCATGGATCCATTAAATCGCAACTCACTCCAGCACACTTTAGATTCAGACAGGGGTATAAAATAATCCAAACTGAACGATCATCTGAGCCGTTAGATGGATGGAGGGGGTCTCCGATCGTAATTGGAGTGCCAAGCAGCTGTCATGTAGTTACAGGGTGTTATACAATGCTAGTAAAATAACAATACGAGGGGACAAAAAAGGGGGTTAATAAAGTTTTTACAACTATAACAAAAACATAAATATTAAAAAAGTTATCATTTTTTTCAAATACAGTAAAACACAACATTAAGTATAACAATTTGGCATCACTGTAACTGTACTGACCCACAAAATAAGGGTAACATGGTATTTTGAATACATAATGATGTCCGTAAAAAACTAAATAAAAATGCTAATTGCAATTTTTCCATTACAGTCGAACATTAAACAGCTCCATTAAACTTTTAACTTGTTCTGCAAAAAAGAAAAATCTCAAATGTCGACTATAAAATATAAAAAAAAACATTATGGCAGGGAGGATAAACAAAATCACCATCAAAATTGTCTTGAAAGGATTGAAGGGATTCTCCGACACCTGGAACCCCTTTTCATATGGCCAGAAGGGTGCAGGGGTTTAAAAAAATATAAAGAATTTAAAATCACCGGTGACTGATGCTCCACTACCAGTGGTGACCTCCCTTCTCCTCTGTTTTAAGTCCTTGCTGGATCAGAAGTATGATGTGCCGTCTACACACATATAGCTCGGTGATGGAACCAGGGCAACCTATAACAATGAGTTATTTTCTTTATTCCCTGCCTGACCATATGAAAACGCGCTCCTGGTTTCAGAGAACCCCTAGCAGATTGTGGTCTTGGATAGTATTACATGGGTAGGTTAATTGTAAAGTAAGCAATAGCATTACTGAGGTATAGCGAGCATTGGATTGAGGTAAGGATGGTATCACTTTTTGCGAGAGTATAAGAACGAATAACTCCTATACATTTACCAAACCCTCCTTACTGAGGACCTGTCTCCATTTCTAACATGTTTATATTGGCAAATATTTCCCCATAAAATAATAATTACACAGCACAATCTGCCACTGGCAAGCAATGATTTTTAAACCTGTGAAAATATTCTATTTATCCGATGAACAAGCTAGTTCATCAGGTAATTGGCGGCAATATTACACTGCCAGATCATCGCTAATGAGCGCTCATACTAACGCTTGTTAGCGATGATCTGAAAGATTATCTGGCCGTGTAATGTAAGCTTTACACTTCCTGACACACAATCACCATTTAGTCATCTAGTTATCATTAGAGGACTAAATAAATAGAGTCATCTCCAAATCATGGAGGGTGGGATCAGCAGAGTGATCACATTCCTTAGAAGTCAGAGTCATCTCATTCCTTAGAAGTCAGGGTCAGCAGAGTCATCTCATTCCTTAGAAGTTAACAGAGTCCTCTAATTCCTTTAGATATCAGAGTCAGCAGAGTAATCTCATTCCTTAGACGTCAGGGTCAGCAGAGTCATCTCATTCCTTAGAAGTGAGAGTCAGAGTCATCTCATTCCTTAGAAGTTAACAGAGTCCTCTAATTCCTTTAGATATCAGAGTCAGCAGAGTAATCTCATTCCTTAGACGTCAGGGTCAGCAGAGTCATCTCATTCCTTAGAAGTTAACAGAGTCCTCTAATTCCTTTAGATATCAGAGTCAGCAGAGTAATCTCATTCCTTAGACGTCAGGGTCAGCAGAGTCATCTCATTCCTTAGAAGTTAACAGAGTGCTCTAATTCCTTTAGATATCAGAGTCAGCAGAGTAATCTCATTCCTTAGATGTCAGGGTCAGCAGAGTCATCTCATTCCGTAGAAGTCAGAGTCATCTCATTCCTTAGAAGTCAGAGTCATCTCATTCCTTAGAAGTCAGGGTCAGCAGAGTCATCTCATTCCTTAGAAGTTAACAGAGTGCTCTAATTCCTTTAGATATCAGAGTCAGCAGAGTAATCTCATTCCTTAGATGTCAGGGTCAGCAGAGTCATCTCATTCCGTAGAAGTCAGAGTCATCTCATTCCTTAGAAGTCAGAGTCATCTCATTCCTTAGACGTCAGGGTCAGCAGAGTCATCTCATTCCTTAGAAGTTAACAGAGTGCTCTAATTCCTTTAGATATCAGAGTCAGCAGAGTAATCTCATTCCTTAGATGTCAGGGTCAGCAGAGTCATCTCATTCCGTAGAAGTCAGAGTCATCTCATTCCTTAGAAGTCAGAGTCATCTCATTCCTTAGAAGTCAGGGTCAGCAGAGTCATCTCATTCCTTAGAAGTTAGCAGAGTCATCTTATTCATTTAGAAGTCAGAGTCTGCAGAGTCATTTCATTCCTTAGACATCAGGGTCAGAAGTTATCTCATTGATTAGAAGTCAGGGTTATCAGAGTCATCTCATTTATTAGAAGTCAGAGCTATCAGAGTCATCTCATGCATTAGACGAGCAGTGTTAGCAGTCATCTCCTTATCATGAGAAGGTAAGTTTCGAAAAGTCACCTCATTATCCTTAGAGGGAGGGATTTAAACACAGATAAAAACTTGATTATACTGTTGAAGAACAACCTAAGATGAGATAGTGACATTAAACACTGACATAAGGCTCCCTGTCACTGTCTGGTCTCTTGGGGATTGTCTGTTCCCCATCCCTCCCTGTAAGCTGTATCAGTCCACAATATGGACACTTTTCTGACCATTCATTCTCATTCATTTCAGCTGCCACAAATCAAGCACATCCTGCTGCATTGTCTACACAGAACGTATAACATGAATGTGTTTGTCTCTGAAATGGCAGTTCCCCAGAAAAGTCTTTAAATGTAAGAAAACAAAAATAGCTACACCATTTATGGAAATAATAAGCACATTACTCCTATTATACAGACATCTAATTAATATACCAGGAGACATTCCCTTTAAGAACGTCTGTCTTCTTGTTAGAATTCTGAATATGTTCCTCACAGATAAGCTTCATCCATATGAGAGCTGAATCTTCAATCGCCTAATGGCGCCTCCGCTTTCTGGTGATGTCTTCCACAAAAAAGACGATGGATTGACAACTCATAATGAACTAGTGATTTCCACCATTGAGCAGCAAATTCACTATAAATCATTTATGACATCTTAAGGTCACCAAAGCACAATAAAGGAGTGGGGACTCGGTGCGGTATTGATCTTGTGGAAGTCTTTGTATCTTTGATTTAGCGAGCCTCATAGGCTGCACATTACTGATGCATGGTAAGGAGTGTAAGAAGATACCTGGAATCATCGTGGATGGAAGGTATGTTCCTGGCCTTTGTGAAGTAAGAGCCGGTATTTTATGTGTCAGCAGCAGCTATTGCTAATTGACACCATAAGATTTAGCATGGCTGTTATAGCTGATCCGGGACGGCTCTTACTGGGAGTAGTCAAAGTGCTGGGTGGGTGACTTACTCCCCATGTTCCAGGCTGGGTTTTGCCAGGCATAAAAACCAACTAGCACTGCCAGGTGTGGCAGATTACCCCTGTCTGACAGTGGAGCCCAGGAGGTCTGTGTGCTGGGATCTGAGGCCTGTGCTGGGCTGGTAAGGGGAGACCCGTGTGTGTCAGGGGAACAGGCCGCCTAAAGCCTGTATGTGAACTTTCTGAGGCAAAACTGCCACCAAAGTGACTTTTGTTTTATTAACTTGCCATTGTGTGTGAAGAAACACCAACAGTGCAAAAGTGTGTTTTTGTTTTTCTTTCACGTGTGAATAAACACTGATGTTTTGAACCAAGAACTTGTACTTTTCCTCTGTGCTGTAATCCTAACTTCCAGAGCGAATCCTAACAGTAGGAACAATGAAGCACATGAAGGATACTTTGTATCACTCCTGTTTCTCAAGAACCTCCAAAATAAATAAAAAAGTTTATTTTCATTATAATTTTTACCTAAAATAGTTTTACAGGATTTAAGCATTGATGACGTATACTCAGGATAGGTCACCTTTATGTGATTGATGCGGCTTCTATTCCCGGAACCCCTGCCGATCAGCTGTTTGAATGTACCATATGCTGACTTTATCCGGCTCTTCTTCAGTAACATCATGTCCATTAGTCACGTGCACTTCATGCGGCTCAGTCCCAGCTGCAATACCAAGCACAGCCACTAAACAATGTATGAAGCTGTGCTTGGTATGCTATGAACTGGTCGCAACACTTATCTGAGTACCAACCACTCTTTTTCCACTGATCATATATTAAAGACCTACTCTGAGGATGCCATCAAAAATTATTTGCCAAAAACCCCTTTTGTTATGCTAGCGGGTGTGGACCCACTGCGCCATTGACTGGCTGCACTCTAGAGGGACGTGACTAAGCAACTACCTGGTCTACACTAGAGCCTCTGATAGTGAGGATAGGCTTGAGCCATCAGGGTAGTTGCTCCAGAGCAGTCCCCGGGTCAGTGGCAGCTGACCAGGGGGTCAGAGTACCCTGTGCAATCACTGAGGGAATGTGTGTAGCCTGGAGGTTCTGGGTCAGTACAGGCAGCGATCAAGCAAGGTCAGTATGTGAAATCCAAGGTCAGAGGCAGGCGGCAAACAGGCAAAGTCCATAAACGAGATCCGAGATCAGAGGCAGGCGGCAAACAGGAAAAGTCCATAAATGAGATCCGAGGTCAGAGGCAGGTGGCAAACAGGCAAAGTCCATAAACGAGATCGGAGGTCAGAGGCAGGCGGCAAACAGGCAAAGTCCATAAACGAGATCTGAGGTCAGAGGCAGGCGGCAACCAGGCGAAGTCCATAAATGAGATCCGAGGTCAGAGGCAGGTGGCAAACAGGCAAAGTCCATAAACGAGATCCGAGATCAGAGGCAGGCGGCAAACAGGCAAAGTCCATAAATGAGATCCGAGGTCAGAGGCAGGCGGCAAACAGGCAAAGTCCATAAACGAGATCTGAGGTCAGAGGCAGGCGGCAAACAGGCAAAGTCCATTTCTCCTGCAGGGGCCACTGTAGGGTAAATGCATGATTTCCCTCATGGATAACATCTGATCACCAGGGATCTTAAAAGTTGGATCCACAATGATCAGCTAGTCACTGTGTCAGTGAGACAAACAATTTAAAATTAAAAGAATAAATACTAATTTGTAATTATTTCATGTTAACTTCTCCATTCCCACCCAAGGCAAATATAAAACGTCTACTTGGCAGTGACAGTTCATACATCTATGGTATCTCTGCATCCCTCTTGTGGCCTCATATCTTAACTCTCTGTTGTAGTCAATTGACCTCTTACAATGCACTGGTAACCGGAAACGACCAGAATTCTTAATCAAGCTTTGGCTGTGAATGGAGATGAAAATATCTGTAGACTCAAAATCAATACAAAAATGTTATATATACAGGTCTACCTACTGGACTTAGTGCAAGGGACTATTCTTTTTTTCTCATGGCTTGCGTTTATTGAAGGACTTTGGTTCACCCCAGACATCTTCACATTGGTAACAGATTTGATAAGATGGGTCCCATGAGTAGCACCAAATGTTATTAGTGATGGAGAGAAAAGGCTTAAATACTGTTGTTCCCTCCTTGGCATCCAGCAGGAACATTGGGATTAGCACACATTCCAGACAACACTGGTTTCTACTACCAACATGGAAGCTGAGATACCATGAGAAGTATCCACTACCTGCTCAAGTAGCTATTAAGTACCATTCAGAACTTGGCAGATAAACCTGAGACACTGATCCTCCCACGTGTGTGAAGAATGACTGACAGTACAACGACAGTCAAGAGTTAAGGTCAATGACCTTATTACCTGATCGATGTCCCTGGAAAACACTCTGGAGAATGTCCGCTGATCACATAAAATCAAAAGATAAAGAATAGACCAAGAAGTTGTCTGCTGAAGTTATAAATCACCCACAACACCACACAATTACAGGGCTTTCCTATTGAGGCTGCCGAGTGACAGTGGGGCAACCCAGGTGGAGGCCATGCTGGTTATTAGGCACTTTAGTAGAGCACTAAGAAAATAGATAGGATTCAGCAACCTGAGCGAAGAAATATATCTTCAACACTATAAATTCAACTTAAACTGTACTGATCCTGAGTTACATCCTGTATTATACTCCAGAGCTGCACTCACTATTCTGCTGGTGCAGTCACTGTGTACGTGCATTACTTATCCTGTACTGATCCTGAGTTACATCCTACATTATACTCCAGAGCTGCACTCACTATTCTGCTGGTGCAGTCACTGTGTACATACATTACTTATCCTGTACAGATCCTGAGTTACATCCTGTATTATACTCCAGAGCTGCACTCACTATTCTGCTGGTGCAGTCACTGTGTACATACATTACTTATCCTGTACTGATCCTGAGTTACATCCTATATTATACTCCAGAGCTGCACTCACTATTCTGCTGGTGCAGTCACTGTGTACATACATTACTTATCCTGTACTGATCCTGTGTTACATCCTGTATTATACTCCAGAGCTGCACTCACTATTCTGCTGGTGCAGTCACTGTGTACATACATTACTTATCCTGTACAGATCCTGAGTTACATCCTGTATTATACTCCAGAGCTGCCCTCACTATACTGCTTGTAAAGTCACTGTGTACATACATTACTTATCCTGTATGGATCCTGAGTTACATCCTGTATTATACTCCAGAGCTGCACTCACTATTCTGCTGGTGCAGTCACTGTGTACATACATTACATATCCTGTACTGATCCTGAGTTACATCCTGTATTATACTCCAGGGCTGCACTCACTGTTCTACTGGTGCAGTCACTGTGTACATACATTACTTATCATGTACTGATCCTGGGTTACATCCTGTATTATACTCCAGAGCTGCACTCACTATTCTGCTGGTGGAGTCACTGTGTACATACATTACTTATCATGTACTGATCCTGGGTTACATCCTGTATTATACTCCAGAGCTGCACTCACTATTCTGCTGGTGCAGTCACTGTGTACATACATTATTTATCCTGTACTGATCCTGAGTTACATCCTGTATTATACTCCAGAGCTGCACTCACTATTCTGCTGGTGCAGTCACTGTGTATATACATTACATTACTGATCCTGTACTGATCCTGAGTTACATCCTGTATTATACTCCAGGAGGATCTCCATTACAATATGTCAGGATGATATATCGTCATGGATACATAAAATATAAACATTGTAATGTAAATATTATTATAGATGCTTTTATTCTTTTTATTTCTTTTTTTCAGCTCAGTTCTTGATACATTGTTTCTTTGCATTTTCTTCTCTAATGTTGCAGCCTAAATGGAAAAGGTTACTGTAGCTGAAAATAGCCGACTAATGTGACACGTTATTCGAAATTTCATTAAAAATACATTTTGTTGCTTGGGTCCTATTCAATTGGAGAAAATAAAAATGTCTGAAATGTGCAATCAAAGGCTTATTATAAAAATCTGTTGTCAAAGCAAGGCAAGTGCAATTTGCAGATTTGAACAAGGAGTGGGGGGGGGGATTGTCTCTAAGAGAACCAATCACTTTCTGTAATTTAGAGGGTCAATCACGTGACCTCCCAGCACCAAGCTGCCCGTGTGTTCTGCGAAGAATGCCGTCATCTTTGGTGCCCACCAGTCACGTTTCATGCTGTTTATTAAAATTAGTCCACTCGCAGGGCGATCATTCCCTCCACGCTCGGCGAGCAGGAATGAGGGTAATGAGCCTGAAAAATTCTTATTATAGTTATGTCATAATAATAAAAAATGCAGTTAAATTCAAAGATTTTGTAAAAATAACTAAAATGACTATAAACAAAGCCTGCTGTGGATATAATTCACAACGTAGATTCAATTCTACTTGTGCTGCAATTTTTATTTCTAAGTACAGTGCCGAGGCTCGGAGTACATGGTGACTCTCATCAGGTATCTGGAAGAATTGCTCTTGTAATTTGTGGTGCAACCTAACTACTTTGTTGAAATTTTTTAAAGAGTGTGCAAAGTTTTGGAACCAACTTGTATAACCTAAAAGGGTTTTCTGGGACACAGCAGATCCCACAAAGCCACATTAATTGCACAAAGCTTGTCAGTAGAAGAAAGTTTGTAATATATTTCCCAACCATGGTTGGGCCACTCGGGTCCCTGGTCATATGACATTCCTCTTCTGAAAATCCTGCCTTTTCTAACATCAGGGTTTATGGATCAGATGTTACTTCCACTGTGGATGGCGCCAGAACCATCTCTCTCCGTGGTGCATGTGCACATGAGGTGGATTCTGAAGATTGCGAATGCACCAGGGAGAGGAATAGTTTTGGTCCCCTCCACAGCAGAAGTGATGACTATGGGAACCTATGATGTCAGCAGAAGCACAGGAGCGTCACATCACCGGGTTCCTGAGTGGTCAATCCATATAACTTTGCGATGATAAGTATGTCACCACACAGGTGAGTTATGTGGAAATAATTGAGTTTCTGCAAATGCACCTAATAACTTCAGTGTTGAGCGAATCAAAGTCAAATTAATTGACTTTTATCCGAATTTCATGAAAAATTTGACTCGCCACAAAGCCGAAATTCCTCGCGCTTCATGGTAACAATTTTTTTCCCCTGAAACGGTGGTAAAACAAACAAAAACCAAAAAATGCTAACCTTATCCATTTTCTCGCAGAGTAGCCATCCTGATTAAAGAAACTGTGCAAAATCTTTCACAAACTAATGCATTACGTCACCATGTCAGCGTGCTGGCCGAGCGCGGTGACGTCATCAGTGATGACATCACCCCGCCGGGTCAGCGTGATGGCATCGTCGCGTCACCTCATGGTTTTTTTTTAACCCTGATTAACCCTTGAAAGGCATCAATTTTAATGTCAGATGCCGCTAATAAATGATGAACGCGGCATCTGATGGGTTTAATTAAGGAGGGCGGTGTGATCACCGTTTCCCATCATTGCACCTGCTAAGTACAATGCAGTGCAATTGATGACAAATTACCGTAATTTCTTACGAATCAAATTTCTTGATGAAATTCGGCAAAGCAGCCAAATCAAATTTTGGATAACTGCACTCATCTCTGATAGTATTGCAATTTTACTGATTACTGATTAATCTATCATTTTGTGTCTACACATATGTGTAACATATAGTAGTTATATCACTCTACTGACCAGTGGCAGTACTAGAAATGACTGGGCCCCCAACAAATTTTAGAATTCCCCCCCAGGCAACTTTTTTGCAACCCCAACTCCTGTGGCTAGTCAAGATCACGCTCTCAAAGGAGGACCTGTTGAGGGGGCCCTGACAATAAAATCTTTCAGTCCTCTTCCTGGATGGGCTTCTTATGATTTCGGGCCCCAAAGCAGCCGCTTTCCATGCTTCCCCTATAGCTACTGACTCTTCTGTTGATTGGTAAGAACAGAGGGGGGGGGGGGGGGGGGAAGGGGGGGGGTGAAATAACACACGACTACAGAATCAGACTACACAAGGTTTGTTTGTAGTCTGTAACCATGGAGACATAAAGGTAAATCTGCTCCACTTGTAAAGGCTAAAATGCAAGAAATTTCAGCACCAGCGTTCCCGTTAATGATGAGGACTCTCATTCACAATACAAGGCATGAGCTTGGACAAATAAAGAGTGCAAATGTTTGGAACTTCTAAGTATTGGAAACTTTGACCGTCAATAAAAATATTTTTTTTAATCTTTAGAAACATTCTTTCACATAGCAGGGGCATAGCTTTAGGGGTTCACACTTGAATTCTAGTTCTAAGGGGGACCCATTAACCCCTATGCCAGCTATGAAGACCCTATAAATGTAGGGATTGGAGACCTGAACCAGTTTTTTGCACTGTAATGGGCAGCACGGTGGCTCAGTGGTTAGCACTGGTGCTTTGCAGCGCTGGGTTCCTGGGATCGAATCTGACCAAGGACAACATCTGCATGAGGTTTGTATGTTCTCCCTGTGTTTGCGTGGGTTTCCTCTGGGTTCTCTGGTTTTCTCCCACACTCCAAAGACATACTGATAGGGACCTTAGATTGTGAGCCCCATTGGGGACAGTTGGATGCTAATGTCTGTAAAATATAGTAGCGCTATATAAGTGCATGAAATAAATAAATGGTATCTGCAGCCATAGACTTGCTCTAGGATGCTGATGCCATGTTACTCTTGCGGTGATCTATGCTGTATGGATGCTGTGACCTTTGCTATGATAAGTGGTTTTACACTAGCGAGCAGGTTATCTACACACCATTCATTGTTGGTCTGTGATGTATATCTTGCCACTGAAGCGGGAGACCTGTTATTCATCACGTCTTCGCATTTACAGTAACCCATATCTCAGGCAAGAAAATAGACGGTTATTGGAACAGTCTGTTGTGCTGGCGTCTCATAACAGTGTGGCATGAGAGCATCACAAGAGCAGAGCCGAGAAAAACACAACATTCATCTCCTGCTGCTATAGATATTCCAATAATCATCTAAAAATGTAACCACCTTGAGATATACTTGGATATATTCTACAGAAAGACCAGGGAAGAGTGGGACTGAGCTCGTATCCTTGGCCAATTGAAAATTGACTCCCATTTTTTTGGTGCTAGCTCATAAATCTCCAGAACATGGAATCTTGAACATAATCACACAAGACAAAAGGGTACCTTAAAGCGGTTCTCCGCATTTTACAATCTCAAAATATAGGTGGTCTTGTTGCTGGAACCTCACTGATCATCTGCCAGGTCCTGTGAAACTAGACTCACTACCAAGTGGATGAAGCACAACATATTTCTCCCCTTTGTTATGCCCACGCACCTTGAAAGTGGAACCATGAGGATACAAGCCACCTGGCACTATAGTGAGGTTCAAATTCTAAAGGATACCCTCCCCCCCCCCCAATTCATAAGGATATTTGAACTTAATCAGTAGTGGTTACCCTACAAATTTAAACCTCTTTTTTATACTCACCTCCTTATCTGAAAGACTTTCTTTCTTCTCTGTGGAAGGGCAGCAGCTCATCAAGCACCTATATCTCCAAAGATGCATTGAATTTAGTTATTGTTAACCCCACCCATACAAACTAGTCTCTCCCATATAGCCCCAGAGATACATATGGCATGCAATGCCCCCACAATTTTTTTCTCCACTGTCTAAAGATAGATAGAGCTATATATTAAGAAGTAGGGATGAACGAATGAAACATGTCTGGACAACTGCATTCGCTTCTCTATGAGATCACTACTCCAGCACTGAGAGCCTGCAACTGAGCATGTCCATTCATCTGAAAGTAGTAGAAGGTGGACCAGAAGGATAAGCAGGGGGTGCTACCAGAGAGGAAAATGTAATGTACATACCAAACTAAGCAATATATATAAAGTGATATATCCTATTCATGGATAACCTCTTTAACGTTGTCCTCAATTAGCAGCATGATGCGGCATCGATGACCGGAATGGTGGGAGGTCAGACGGAGCAATGTGTCAGAACCAGAATATCAGGTTCAGCAATCCAGAAGGAGCAAATGAAGACTGAAGTAGAATTAAGGATGGGTGGAAGCAGGGGCGTTGCTAGGGTCTCAAAAGATCCGGGGCACAAGCCCCAATAAATATGCCCCCCCCCCCCCGCACTATGCTGTACTTGCTATACAGCGGCACTTACCTGTCACATCCAGGGCCTCCAGGTGACGTCTCCTCTCTGTCATCATCTTCTCGGTCTGGACAACTTTTCTCAGCCGCCTCGTCTCTGCAGAGTGTGACACACAGACATCTTAGCTTCCTCACTTTCTATCATTATCCCCCAACTGGAGTCCCCACAGTGTTATCCTGCTGCTTTCTATGCCAAAACCTCAACCCCCCCCCCTCATACCCCCAAATACTATCCTAAAGAAACATTACTGCCCCCCATAGTAATAGTGCTCCTCATAGTCCCACCAATAGTAATTCCCTTCTAGAATGCCCTTATTAGTAACACTGCCCCAACCGTGATAATGCTCCTCAACAATGCCCTCCCATATTAATAATACCCTCACAGAGTCCCTAGTAGAAATAAGGCCCCCTATTGTTCCCCCAGTGGCAATAAAGCTCCCTACAGACCCCACAGTAGTAATAAGGCCCCCATAGTGCGCTTAGTAGAAATAAGGCAGATCTATAAGACCCTCCTATAGAGCCCCCAGTAGTAATAAGAACGCCTATAATGTCCCCTGGATTTGCAGTGCCCCCTGCAGTTATAATCCTCCCTCCACCATACAGTCCCATGTAAATAACATCACCTCTTCCCTAGGCCGCCTCCAACGCACAATCCCATGTAAACATCACCCCCTAAGGCTACTTTCACACTTGCGTTCGTGCGGATCTGTCATGTACTTGTACAGGACGGATCCGCACCGATATAATACAAACGAATGCATCCGTTCAGGACCAATTTGTTTGTATTAGATTTTAATTTCTAAGTCCCAATACGGATCCGTCCTGACTTACATTGAAAGTCAATGGGGGACGGATCCGTTTACAATTGCACCATTTTGTGTCAATGCAAAGGGATCCGTCCCCATTGACTTACATTGTCAGGACGGATGCGTTTGGCTCCGCAAGGCCATGCGGACACAAAAAACGCTGCTTGCAGCATTTTGAGGTCCGCCTCCAAAATGGAACGGGGGACCGCACGGAGCCAAACTAATGCATTCTGAATGGATCCGCATTCATTCAGAATGCATTGGGGTTAAACTGATGCATTTGGGGCTGCTTGTGAGAGACCTGAAACGGATCTCACAAGCGGATCACCAAACGCAAGTGTGAACGGACCCTAAACATTAAGTCCCATGTACATAAACATCATTCCCCCCCACCATCCACTTTCAACATACAGTCCCATGTAAATAACATCCCTCCCTCCCCCAGCCACCTCAAGCACACAGTTCCATGTCAATAACATCCCTCCCTTCAGCCCTAAAATACATCCCAGTTAAATAACTACAACTCCCAGCATTTCTCTACCTCTCCCTTCACTTACCTCGCCTGTACAGACATCACTATTAGGCTCCTTCTCCTCTTGACTCCGGTCCAATCCTGAACTGGGAAGAGGCGAAAGACCTTTGGTGACATCACAGGCCATGTGATCAGCAAAACAGGCTGTGATAGGATGACCTGGATGGTGACATCATCCAGGTCATCCTATCACAGCCTGTTTTGCTGATCACATGGCCTGTGATGTCACCAAAGGTCCTTCGCCTGTTCCCAGTATAAGATTCAATTGTATTTGCCGTTCTGTGTACGGCAATACAGTTGCATCTAGCAGGCAGGCAGGACATTCGGGGCATGGTACAAAACATCCGGGGCCCAGGCCCCGAATGTTTTAACCTAGCGACGCCCCTGGGTGGAAGACCTGGAAATACATTGACAATCCAAAGGGCAAGGTGATCAAGAATGGTCATATACAGAAGTCTGTATAGGTATGTAAGAGGCTAAACAGTGTCTGTGTACAGTAGAAACTGATGCTCAGGCAATGGGTGAGCAACTTGGTTGGGTTAAAATAGTAGGCTCTGATGACATCATCAGAAGCAGAGTAAGAGTAAACATTCTGTTGCAAGGCAACAGGAAGAGAACGAAAATATTATTGTGCTGCAGCAGGAAGATCCTGGAAAGAAATTGTAACGTTTCCAAAGAAGATGATGGCCCTAACATGCAAACAAACTTGAAGTCCATGTCCACAAAAGTATTTTCTTCTCCATTATGCAAAATTACTTTTCTGCAACAGTACAAGCTGCACCCATGTTATCTTTTTGCCATTAATAGGTGCCTACCAACTGCACCTTAAATCCAGTCTTCTCAAGACTGGTCTTGGAGAAGAAGGCAGGGACAACCACCAAGAAGATTATGGCTACTGTACTGACCTAGAGTAGGGTCTACAAGGTGAGTGATCATCTATTTGTTCCGCATTCCACCTTTTCTCAAACAAAGACTTAGAGCAGGTAATTTGATTGGAGAAGACCCATGGCTACAGCTAGAGATGACCGAATCGAAGTTGACGAAGTGGAATTCGATCCGAATTTCAGGAAAAATTATATTTGCACCGAATCTGAATTTCCTCTGTGAACAAGGGATCACCCACAATGCCATGCATGCAGCAAATCAGCAGCCAGCCCTGTGATATCACAGCACTATAAATAGCCTCAGCCATCTTGGATTCAGCCATTTTCCAGTGTACTTAGTGCAGAGAGAGACGTCAGCAGGCGCTAGGGACAGTGCTAGAAAAGACTTTAAAACTTTTATTTTGCTGTATAGAAGTTCAGGGAAAGGATAGGGAGGAATCATTCCACAGTATTGAAGCAGAACAGGGTTCAGTAGGGGAGTTTACAGCCTGGGTAATGGGAACAATCCTCTTACACCTTGCTGCACCGACTGCGGATCCAAATTTCCATTATACAGCTCTGTAATTCAAGCAAACCGTTCTTGTTATAACGGTGCAAGTGCTGTGTGATACAGACATTAAGAGGGTTTATTACAAGGACATATTTCTATGTCTTATTTGCCCTTGTGCGGTGCAGTTATATGTTCTAAAGCATTTTTGGCTTGTATTCGTGGGAAAGTAAGGAAATTACAGCCCTTTTTGGCGTGTATTAGTGGCAAAAAAATATATATATTTGCCGTTCAGCGGTGCAGTTATATGTTCTAAAGCCTTTTATGGAGTGTATAAGTGGAAATAAATAAGGGCCCTGAACAGAGGAGTGGCAGAGGCCTAAATGTTTCTGGCGCAGGAAGAGGTCACAGCAGAGTAAGGGGGTGTGGCAGCAGGAGTCGCAGCGGTTCTTGAATGGTTGACTCGGTCATCCACTTTGTCCCAAGTGACATCAGACACCCCCAGCCAAGAGTCTGTGGGTTCGTTAGACATAACCCTTAGTTGGCTTGGCCTGGGAACAGGCCCTGTGCCCTCACTTGTCCTCAACCTGCCTCTGTCCTTTTCTGTTCCCTCACCCAGAGAAGTATTATATGCTGTTGGCTCAGTCCCAGTATACAGCAAGGACGAGCTACTACAGGACAGACAGCAGCTACTGGCCAGCCAAGATGTGAAGGAGACATCTGCTGCTTCCTCCGGTAGGCAGGCAAGTAGTGATGAGGAGAGTGGCGTGGGAGCTGGTGTTGCGAGCGGTCAGGCTCCTGACCCAGAGACCGTTGAGGAGGACATCAGTGACATGCAGACAGTACTCGATGATGATGTAGCTGATCGCACTTGGGAGCTGGGTGAATTAGGGGCTTCATCATCATCGAGAGAAGAGGGTGGCAGCTTGCCCTTGAGCCAGCAGCGGAGCCAACAAGACGCTAGCATGACCGGGAGTCAGCAGGGTGGCAGCAGTGGGAGGTCGGGAGCCAAACGTGCCTAGGGTAAACCACCCGCTTCGCAGGAGCCTACCTTCCCGGAAAGTAGTGGTTAAGGGGTTTACGGAAGCAGCGGCAGTAGCAGTCAGTTAGTGCTGAGTGTTAGGGGTAAAATCACCTATTCGGTGGTGCATCAGTTTTTTGTTAAGCCCCCCGAGGAAGTGCACATGGCCATTTGTAGAATCTGTGGGCAGAAAATGAAGCATGGCCAGGGTGCCAATGTTGGCACCACGGCCCTGCATCAACATATGCAGCGTCATGTGGCCTGGGAAAACCGTGGCTCCAATGTGGTGGTCCAACCTGCCAGTGGCATGCACCCAGTTTCAGGCAGTCAAAGCTCCACCACCTCAGCCAAAGGGAGCTCTGTCCTTCCCACCATCTGCTGGTCCTGATGCTCCTGCTCCTCCTCCTACTTTTCGCCAGTCATTCCGTCAGCAATCGATCAACGAAGCGATTGCCAAGAGGCAATAGTATACGTGCACTCATCCAACGGCGCAGAAGCTGAATGTGCTCCTGGCTAAGTTGCTGGTGCTGCAGTTCCTCCCTTTCAAAGTGGTGGACTCTGCACCTGTCATGACGGGGAGTGGGGGAATCCCCCCCCATCGCGCAATGTCCTTTGCTACCGGGCTGCAATGCAGGGAAAAGGGAGCTGGTCACCTCCTAAAACTTCCCTCAACAGGCCCTAGTCTCCTAGCTGTATGAGCCCCCTTCAAAGGTAAGGGGACTTATACCCACGTGCCTAGAAGTCTAAGTATCCCTGCATTGCCCTACAGCTGGTGACAGGGCAGTGAACACCTGTTCATCCAGGACACGGATAACAAGCGTCTCCAGAGGCCCAGTAGCTGGCAAGGTGCAAGACTATAAACAGTACGGCAGGTAAATAGTACAGCAACACCACAAATGCTATCAACTCTTACCTGCCGCAGCCGAGATGAAAGGACGGCACCAACGACAACCCGGACCTCCCGGAGGCTACAAGAAGCATGGAGGTTCCAGGCTGGGAAGCACATAGTCTTGCATATTGCTTGAACCCCTCCAGTGCAACATACAAATACCAAAAGTGACACGTCAAGCAGCCATGCTGGTAATAACACCACAAATACCAGACATAGCACACCACACTAGACCTACAACAAAACCAGAGAGGAAGAGTACAAGAAACAGACACAAATAATAACAATGACAACTAAGGGTGGCTCACACAGCATGACACATTCAGCCAGGGAGCAGAGCTCCTACTCAGGCAGACAACAAAATAAGACTGACCACAGGCTCCAACACACCAACATATAAAGAGGCCTAAGGTCACACCCACCACACCTAGCAGACACACCTAAATTAACCCTGTGACAACCAAAATGGGGAAAGCACCAAATAAAGGAAAGTGTACGTTCAAACAGAAAACTACACGTTGCCCCGGCAACCAGTCTGCACGCAATAGCGTCATGGTCAAACATAAATTGGCCGTGACAGCACCTTTTAGAGAACTGATGGCTTGTGCTGGGCTGAGGTGGAGAATCCAAGCCATCATTTATTTGCCAAAAAGGCAGTACTAGCCCTGCACACACATGTAGAACAGAAGGTGGGCCAGTTCTTGAGCCTGTCGGTGTCTGCCAAAGTACAAGGCAGCACCGAAGTGTGGAGCTGTAACTAGGGTCAGGAACAATACGGCCCACTGGGTGAATGTGGTTCCTGCACAGCCACACCAGCAACTTGGCCAGGTCACGCCGCTTCCGCCTCCACGTTGTCACGCCGTTGGTCCTTTCGACAATGTCTGCCTCTGCCTCCTCATCCTCCACCATGCCCTCAGCCTCCACTGCAGGGACATAGTGCCCCTCCAGCATACCACATGTGTAGGGCATGGCGGTTTCAGGCTGTACTGCACCTTGTTTGCATGGGCGAACTGAGTCACACAGGGGAGGAACTTCTCTGTGTCTTTCATCAAGAAATCGAGTCCTGGCTTTCTCAGCGAAAACTCTGAATCAAAACCATGGTGACCGAAAATGGGAAGGAGGGCTGAGCCATGCGCCCTGAATGGCACACGTGTTCAATCTGGTTGTCAAGAGGTTCCTGAAGTCTTCCACCCATCTGCAAGACATCCTAAAAATGGCCAGAAAACATGCACTTCAGCCACTTATACACCGCAAAACACACCCTCCTTTAGCTGCAGCGGCAGAACGGCATTCCCCAACATAGGCTGATATGCAACATCTCCACCCGTTGGAATTCCACCCTCCACATGTTGGACCGACTTTACAAACAGAGAAAGGCCATAAACGATTTCTTGATGATCCAAGCGGACAGGAGTACTCCCCTGTGTAACTTCGATGTCAGCCAGTGGCAGCTCATACGTGATACCCGCCGTTTGCTCAGGCCCTTTGAGGAGGCCACGTTATTTGTCAGAACTGCGGGATAAACAATGTCATTCCACTGCTTCATGTCCTGGAACAGATGCTGGTTAATCTGTCTGGTTAGGGGACTGGAGAAGTGGCGCCTAGATCTCATGGCCACATGAGCCCTGTGGGGGCTGAACTGGAGGAGGAGGAGGACATTGGAGCGAAAGCAATGCATAGCGAAATGGGTGGTGCATAGCGAAATGGGTGGTGCAGGAGCAGCCAAAGGAGATACAGGGCAATGAGGAAGACGAGGCAGAGGACCCAGACACACCTTGGCAGTATGCAGTAGAGATGAATGCAGGGAGTCCCTCCGAGACACTTGCACAAATGGCCCGATGCATGCTCACTTGCTTTTGTAGTGACAGGTGAATTGTCACCATTCGGCAGAGGGATGACTTCTGGTTTTCCACCTTGTTGGACCCTCGCTACCGGTCCAAAACATGGCTTTTCTTACACCCGCTGAGAGGGAGGACAAACTGAACTACTATAGTGACATCCTATGTAGTCAGTTGGCCGCTGCCTATGTGTGCCATCGTCCATAATCTTGCAGGTCTGCCCTCTTTTCCCATGTTCCTCTGTCATGGCTGCTGTGGCAGAGTGAAGGGGGGGTTAGGGGAAGTTCCAGCTCCATCAGCAGCAACTTGAGTCTAGAGTCGCTGATGAGCAGCTTTCTTCACCCACCTAGTAAAGAAACTACTCACCAGCAGCAGATAGACCTGGAGCAGGACCTGAACCAGCAGGTGGTGGCATACTTGGACAGCACCCTGCCACCCCACATTGAAGATCAGCTGGACTATTGGGCAGCCAAACTGGATTTATGGCCGCAACTGGCAGAGTTTGCCCTGGAAAAGCTGTCCTGCCCGGCCAGTAGTGTGGCATCAGAGCTGATGTTTAGTGCAACGGGAGCCATAGTTACCACAAGAAGAACTCGCGGGTCCACCTAAAATGTGGAGAGACTGACCTTTGTCAAGTTGAATCAGGCGTGGATCAGCCAGGATTTCCACCCACCAATGCTTGATGCATCAGACTAGATCATCCATGGTGCCACACCAACACTTTGACAAAAGAGACCGGTTTCTTCTGGCTACCTGTCTCAGCTACTATTCTAATGAAGCCACTCGCCTGATGCCACACATCTGATACCAAGTGCTCCTTTTTTCACCCACCATCTTCAGCTGGTACTGGTATTGCCACCCACCTCCACACTCCTGATGCTGCTGCCACCTCAACACTATGTAACCTTTCCACTCTGTGGTCTCCTGATGCTGCTGCCACCTCTACACTATGTCACCTTTCCACTCTGTGGCCTCCTGATGGTGCGGCCACCTCCACACTGTCATTGTGCCACCCTGTGGCCTCCTTCTGATGCTGTTGCTGCCGCCACCTCCACGCTCTGTCATTGTGCCACCATGTGGCCTCCTCCTGATTCTGCTGCTGTCACCTCCACACTGTCATTGTGCCACCCTGTGGCCTCCTCATGATGCTGCTGCTGCCACCTTCACACTCTGTCATTGTGCCACTCTGTGGCCTCCTGATGCTGCTGCCACCTCCACACTGTCATTGTGCCACCCTGTGGCCTCCTCCTGATGCTGCTGCTTTCGCCACCTCCACACTCTGTCATTATGCCACTCTGTGGCTTCCTCCTGATGCTGCTGCCACCTCCAGACTCTGTCATTGGGCCACTCTGTGGTCTCCTAATGCTGCTTCCACCTCACCACTATGTCATAGGGCCACTCTGTGGACTTCTCATGCTGTTCCCACCCTCCCCACTTCATGACTGCGCCACTATTTTGCATTTGGCCTGGTTGACATCATAATTTATTTGACCCTTCTTCTGATCTGTCAGAAGGAAGGAAAAATGAGACGCACAATGGATCCTGTCTATGAAACAGCTGTAAGGCCTGCATGACATGGTCCCTATTTTGCATCAAAATTGGCTTATGATTTGGTAGCCAAAAGCAGGAATGAGTACAAAACACAGAAAACATGCAAATATTCCATTCATGTGTCTGTTTTGGATCCACTCCTGTTTCTTTTGGCTTTAGCAATGCTGATGGATTACTGACGAAATGCTGACCAAGTGAAGGTGGATGCTCCACAGACAGGATCCGTTTTTGGGGGGTTATTGTTCTGATGGATCAGAGGAATGGTAAAATAATCTGTGATGTCAACACAAACTTACTGCTGACACCCTCTTCACTCTGTCGGGGGGGGGGGGGGCTCTACTTGTATAAGCGTTTAATAGAACAGGTTCTGTAGACATCTATGTGAAATCAGCTGACGACGGTATAAAAAGAGTGCGCTTCTTCTTGACGCTAACATCGACCTGTAAGGCTGAGTTCATACTTGAGTTATTTGGCAAGTTTTGGCCCTGTCACTGCCCAAATAAGTGAAGTGTGCAGTGATTCTAAGAGCGACGTCTGTCATCTGCATGTCATACTGACTCACAGTATTGTTTCACTATCACAGCAGACTCCCTATGCGTGTTACTGCAAGGCACAGTGTTCTACAACACTAGAAAGGCTCTCTGCAGCCAGGAAATAGCTGTTTTTAACGCGATTTGTCGCAAATAACTTCGGTTTGAACCAAAAAATAATAATAATATTCGGCTAACCGGCCGAATCGAATTTTTGAGAAGTTCGCTCATCTCTAGCTACAGAAACCATACAGAAAATGAATAAGTATACGGGGGTGCAGAGGTATCAGTCACATCCAAACCAGGATGCTTGAAGGCACCTAATAGCCCCTCTGAAGAGTCCAGTATTATAAATGGCACATGCTGGGTGGAGGCCTGTGGCATTGGAGCTCAGCAGTGTAGATTGCAGCTATATATAGATATATGGTAAACATATAAGAAATTATAAACTAAATTAAAATCTCATTGATCGCAAGACCTTCAATAAAAGGATGATACAGTAAACCAGAGAGATCTCACCGCTGCAATAATGTTAGTCTTGTAAATGATTTTGGCATCATCTTAAGAAGTGGAAATGTGCAGTTTCCAGTGGAATTTTAATGGGTTCTACAATTCTCATGCAGAAATCACAAGTGGTGTCATCTTTGGCAAGGTCATCCTTAACTTTGGGTATGGAATACATAAATGACTGTCATGCAAGTTTGATCTGCCCCGGGGAAGCGTTAACCTACAGAGGACTCTTTAAAAAAAAATTTCTTTTACATTTATGATTAAACATATCCACAATGTCCTGATTTTTATAACGGCAATTTAACTTCCATTGGAGACATAATATATATTTTTTCATTTGTACCTAGAAGAGTGAGAAGTAACCAACAGTCTTTGACTGTGTAATGCTGTCAATCAGAATGAGATTTAATCATTTAATTATGACCTTTTATTCACAAACAGTACTTATGACTTAGTAACTTAAAATGAATACAGAGCACATACCAGATCCCCTGAACAAATAGAGGCCAAACAAAACGCCACCTAAATAAAGATATGGACCTTAACCCTGACTCCAGGACAGAAAACCCTATTCACATGCCCCGGGCTCTTTACGTATACCCAGACCAGACTTTCTAAAAATACAGACTCACTGTGTTTACAGACCTCAGACCAGACCTGTTCTGTTTACAAATCCCATTCTCCCCTCTTTTTACGAACCACAAACCTGCCCCCCTCTGTTTATAGATCCTAGACTAGACCCACTCTGTTTACAAACTTAAGACTAGATCCCCCCTCCTCATATACAGATCTAAAACTAGACCTCTTATGTTTACGAATAGGGATGAGCGAACTCGAACTGTATAGTTCGGGTTCATACCGAATTTTGGGGTGTCCGTGAGACGGACCCGAACCCGGACATTTTCGTAAAAGTCCGGGTTCGGGTTCGGTGTTCGTCGCTTTCTTGGCGCTTTTGTGACGCTTTCTTGGCGCTTTTTGAAAGGCTGCAAAGCAGCCAATCAACAAGCGTCATACTACTTGCCCCAAGAGGCCATCACAGCCATGCCTACTATTGGCATGGCTGTGATTGGCCAGAGCACCATGTGACCCAGCCTCTATTTAAGCTGGAGTCACATAGCGCCGCCCGTCACTCTGCTCTGATTAGCGTAGGGAGAGGTTGCGGCTGCGACAGTAGGGCGAGATTAGGCAGATTAACTCCTCCAAAGGACTTGATTAACTGATCGATCTGCAGCTGTGGATCATTGAGCTGCTGATCCTCAATTGCTCACTGTTTTTAGGCTGCCCAGACCGTTTGTCAGTCACATTTTTCTGGGGTGATCGGCGGCCATTTTGTGTCTTGTGGTGCGCCAGCACAAGCTGCGACCAAGTGCATTTAACCCTCAATGGTGTGGTTGTTTTTTGGCTAAAGCCTACATCAGGGTGAAGCTGTCACACCAAGTGCATTTAACCAGCAATAGTCTGTTTATTTTTTGGCCATATACTACATCAGGGGCAAGCTGCGCCCGTCACCAAGTGCATTTAACCCTCAGTAGTGTGGTTGGTCAAGCTATCACACCAAGTGCATTTAACCAGCAATAGTCTGTTCATTTTTTGGCCATATACTAAATCAGGGGCAAGCTGCGCCCGTCACCAAGTGCATTTAACCAGCAATAGTCTGTTCATTTTTTGGCCATATACTACATCAGGGGCAAGCTGCGCCCGTCACCAAGTGCATTTAACCAGCAATAGTGTGGTTATTTTTTGGCCATATCGCAGTCTAATTCTGTCACTAAATCCATACCGGTCACCCAGCGCCTAAATACTAGGCCTCAAATTTATATCCCGCTAAATCTCTCGTTACCGCTGTCCTGTTGTGGCTGGGAAAGTTATTTAGTGTCCGTCAAAGCACATTTTTTGTTCTGGGTTGAAATACAATTCCCAATTTAGCAATTTCATAATTTAGTGGTTTCTGCTATATCAGAGCTATTTGAAATCTATCCCTAAAAGGGTATATAATATTCAAGGTGCACATAGGGTCATTCAGAATAACTTCACACACACGCTACTGTGCATTTCCAAGTCTAATTCTGTTAGTAAATCCATACCGGTCACCCAGCGCCTAAATACTAGGCCTCAAATTTATATCCCGCTAAATCTCTCGTTACCGCTGTCCTGTTGTGGCTGGGAAAGTTATTTAGTGTCCGTCAAAGCACATTTTTTGTTCTGGGTTGAAATACAATTCCCAATTTAGCAATTTCATAATTTAGTGGTTTCTGCTATATCAGAGCTATTTGAAATCTATCCCTAAAAGGGTATATAATATTCAAGGTGCACATAGGGTCATTCAGAATAACTTCACACACACGCTACTGTGCATTTCCAAGTCCAATTCTGTTAGTAAATCCATACCGGTCACCCAGCGCCCAAATACTAGGCCTCAAATTTATATCCCGCTAAATCTCTCGTTACCGCTGTCCTGTTGTGGCTGGGAAAGTTATTTAGTGTCCGTCAAAGCACATTTTTTGTTCTGGGTTGAAATACAATTCCCAATTTAGCAATTTCATAATTTAGTGGTTTCTGCTATATCAGAGCTATTTGAAATCTATCCCTAAAAGGGTATATAATATTCAAGGTGCTCATAGGGTCATTCAGAATAACTTCACACACACGCTACTGTGCATTTCCAAGTCCAATTCTGTTAGTAAATCCATACCGGTCACCCAGCGCCTAAATACTAGGCCTCAAATTTATATCCCGCTAAATCTCTCGTTACCGCTGTCCTGTTGTGGCTGGGAAAGTTATTTAGTGTCCGTCAAAGCACATTTTTTGTTCTGGGTTGAAATACAATTCCCAATTTAGCAATTTCATAATTTAGTGGTTTCTGCTATATCAGAGCTATTTGAAATCTATCCCTAAAAGGGTATATAATATTCAAGGTGCACATAGGGTCATTCATAATAACTTCACACACACGCTACTGTGCATTTCCAAGTCCAATTCTGTTAGTAAATCCATACCGGTCACCCAGCGCCCAAATACTAGGCCTCAAATTTATATCCCGCTAAATCTCTCGTTACCGCTGTCCTGTTGTGGCTGGGAAAGTTATTTAGTGTCCGTCAAAGCACATTTTTTGTTCTGGGTTGAAATACAATTCCCAATTTAGCAATTTCATAATTTAGTGGTTTCTGCTATATCAGAGCTATTTCAAATCTATCCCTAAAAGGGTATATAATATTCAAGGTGCACATAGGGTCATTCAGAATAACTTCACACACACGCTACTGTGCATTTCCAAGTCCAATTCTGTTAGTAAATCCATACCGGTCACCCAGCGCCTAAATACTAGGCCTCAAATTTATATCCCGCTGAATTTGAATACAATACATTGGGCCAAATAATATTTTTGTTGTTGTGGTGAACCATAACAATGAGGAAAACATCTAGTAAGGGACGCGGACGTGGACATGGTCGTGGTGATGTTAGTGGACCCTCTGGTGCTGGGAGAGGACGTGGCCGTTCTGCCACATCCACACGTCCTAGTGTACCAACTACCTCAGGTCCCAGTAGCCACCAGAATTTACAGCGATATATGGTGGGGCCCAATGCCGTTCTAAGGATGGTAAGGCCTGAGCAGGTACAGGCATTAGTCAATTGGGTGGCCGACAGTGGATCCAGCACGTTCACATTATCTCCCACCCAGTCTTCTGCAGAAAGCGCACAGATGGCGCCTGAAAACCAACCCCATCAGTCTGTCACATCACCCCCATGCATACCAGGGAAACTGTCTCAGCCTCAAGTTATGCAGCAGTCTCTTATGCTGTTTGAAGACTCCGCTGGCAGGGTTTCCCAAGGGCATCCACCTAGCCCTTCCCCAGCGGTGAAAGACATAGAATGCACTGACGCACAACCACTTATGTTTCCTGATGATGAGGACATGGGAATACCACCTCAGCATGTCTCTGATGATGACGAAACACAGGTGCCAACTGCTGCGTCTTTCTGCAGTGTGCAGACTGAACAGGAGGTCAGGGATCAAGACTGGGTGGAAGACGATGCAGGGGACGATGAGGTCCTAGACCCCACATGGAATGAAGGTCGTGCCACTGACTTTCACAGTTCGGAGGAAGAGGCAGTGGTGAGACCGAGCCAACAGCGTAGCAAAAGAGGGAGCAGTGGGCAAAAGCAGAACACCCGCCGCCAAGAGACTCCGCCTGCTACTGACCGCCGCCATCTGGGACCGAGCACCCCAAAGGCAGCTTCAAGGAGTTCCCTGGCATGGCACTTCTTCAAACAATGTGCTGACGACAATACCCGAGTGGTTTGCACGCTGTGCCATCAGAGCCTGAAGCGAGGCATTAACGTTCTGAACCTGAGCACAACCTGCATGACCAGGCACCTGCATGCAAAGCATGAACTGCAGTGGAGTAAACACCTTAAAACCAAGGAAGTCACTCAGGCTCCCCCTGCTACCTCTTCTGCTGCTGCCGCCTCGGCCTCTTCCTCCGCCTCTGGAGGAACGTTGGCACCTGCCGCCCAGCAAACAGGGGATGTACCACCAACACCACCACCACCACCTCCGTCACCAAGCGTCTCAACCATGTCACACGCCAGCGTTCAGCTCTCCATCTCACAAACATTTGAGAGAAAGCGTAAATTCCCACCTAGCCACCCTCGATCCCTGGCCCTGAATGCCAGCATTTCTAAACTACTGGCCTATGAAATGCTGTATTTTAGGCTGGTGGACACAGACAGCTTCAAACAGCTCATGTCGCTTGCTGTCTCACAGTATGTTGTTCCCAGCCGCCACTACTTCTCCAAGAGAGCCGTGCCTTCCCTGCACAACCAAGTATCCGATAAAATCAAGTGTGCACTGCGCAACGCCATCTGTGGCAAGGTCCACCTAACCACAGATACGTGGACCAGTAAGCACGGCCAGGGACGCTATATCTCCCTAACTGCACACTGGGTAAATGTAGTGGCAGCTGGGCCCCAGGCGGAGAGCTGTTTGGCGCACGTCCTTCCGCCGCCAAGGATCGCAGGGCAACATTCTTTGCCTCCTGTTGCCACCTCCTCCTTCTCGGCTTCCTCCTCCTCTTCTTCCACCTGCTCATCCAGTCAGCCACACACCTTCACCACCAACTTCAGCACAGCCCGGGGTAAACGTCAGCAGGCCATTCTGAAACTCATATGTTTGGGAAACAGGCCCCACACCGCACAGGAGTTGTGGCGGGGTATAGAACAACAGACCGACGAGTGGTTGCTGCCGGTGAGCCTCAAGCCCGGCCTGGTGGTGTGTGATAATGGGCGAAATCTCGTTGCAGCTCTGGGACTAGCCAATTTGACGCACATCCCTTGCTTGGCGCATGTGCTGAATTTGGTGGTGCAGAAGTTCATACACAACTACCCCGACATGTCAGAGCTGCTGCATAAAGTGCGGGCCGTCTGTTCGCGCTTCCGGCGTTCACATCCTGCTGCTGCTCGCCTGTCTGCGCTACAGCGTAACTTCGGCCTTCCCGCTCACCGCCTCATATGCAACGTGCCCACCAGGTGGAACTCCACCTTGCACATGCTGGACAGACTGTGCGAGCAGCAGCAGGCCATAGTGGAGTTTCAGCTGCAGCACGCACGGGTCACTCGCACTACAGAACAGCACCACTTCACCACCAATGACTGGGCCTCCATGCGAGACCTGTGTGCCCTGTTGCGCTGTTTCGAGTACTCCACCAACATGGCCAGTGGCGATGACGCCGTTATCAGCGTTACAATACCACTTCTATGTCTCCTTGAGAAAACACTTAGGGCGATGATGCAAGAGGAGGTGGCCCAGGAGGAGGAGGAGGAGGAGGAGGAGGAGGAGGAGGAGGAAGAGGGGTCATTTTTAGCACTTTCAGGCCAGTCTCTTCGAAGTGACTCAGAGTGAGGTTTTTGGCAACAGCAGAGGCCAGGTACAAATGTGGCCAGCCAGGGCCCACTACTGGAGGACGAGGAGGACGAGGATGAGGAGGAGGTGGAGGAGGATGAGGATGAAGCATGGTCACAGCGGGGTGGCACCCAACGCAGCTCGGGTCCATCACTGGTGCGTGGCTGGGGGGAAAGGCAGGACGATGACGATACGCCTCCCACAGAGGACAGCTTGTCCTTACCCCTGGGCAGCCTGGCACACATGAGCGACTACATGCTGCAGTGCCTGCGCAACGACAGCAGAGTTGCCCACATTTTAACCTGTGCGGACTACTGGGTTGCCACCCTGCTGGATCCACGCTACAAAGACAATGTGCCCACCTTACTTCCTGCACTGGAGCGTGATAGGAATATGCGCGAGTACAAGCGCACGTTGGTAGACGCGCTACTGAGAGCATTCCCAAATGTCACAGGGGAACAAGTGGAAGCCCAAGGCCAAGGCAGAGGAGGAGCAAGAGGTCGCCAAGGCAGCTGTGTCAATGCCAGCTCCTTTGAGGGCAGGGTTAGCATGGCAGAGATGTGGAAAACTTTTGTCAACACGCCACAGCTAATTGCACCACCACCTGATACGCAACGTGTTAGCAGGAGGCAACATTTCACTAACATGGTGGAACAGTACGTGTGCACACCCCTCCACGTACTGACTGATGGTTCGGCCCCATTCAACTTCTGGGTCTCTAAATTGTCCACGTGGCCAGAGCTAGCCTTTTATGCCTTGGAGGTGCTGGCCTGCCCGGCGGCCAGCGTTTTGTCTGAACGTGTATTCAGCACGGCAGGGGGCGTCATTACAGACAAACGCAGCCGCCTGTCTACAGCCAATGTGGACAAGCTGACGTTCATAAAAATGAACCAGGCATGGATCCCACAGGATCTGTCCGTCCCTTGTCCAGATTAGACATTAACTACCTCCCCTTAACCATATATTATTGGACTCCAGGGCACTTCCTCATTCAATCCTATTTTTATTTTCATTTTACCATTATATTGCGAGGCTACCCAAAGTTGAATGAACCTCTGCTCTGTCTGGGTGCCGGGGCCTAAATATATGCCAATGGACTGTTCCAATGTTGGGTGACATGAAGCCTTATTCTCTGCTATGACATGCAGACTGATTCTCTGCTGACATGAAGCCAGATTGTCTGTTACGGGACCTCTCTCCTCTGCCTGGGTGCTGGGCCTAAATTTATGACAATGGACTGTTGCAGTGGTGGGTGACGTGAAGCCTGATTCTCTGCTATGACATGCAGACTGATTCTCTACTGACATGAAGCCAGATTGTCTGTTACGGGACCTCTCTGCTCTGCCTGTGTGCTGGGCCTAAATATATGCCAATGGACTGTTGCAGTGGTGGCTGACGTGAAGCCTCATTCTCTGCTATGACATGCAGACTAATTCTCTGCTGACATTAAGCCAGATTGTCTTTACGGGACCTCTCTCCTCTGCCTGTGTGCTGGGCCTAAATATATGCCAATGGACTGTTGCAGTGGTGGCTGACGTGAAGCCTGATTCTCTGCTATGACATGCAGACTGATTCTCTGCTGACATGAAGCCAGATTGTCTGTTACGGGACCTCTCTCCTCTGCCTGGGTGCTGGGCCTAAATATATGCCAATGGACTGTTGCAGTGGTGGCTGACGTGAAGCCTCATTCTCTGCTATGACATGCAGACTAATTCTCTGCTGACATGAAGCCAGATTGTCTGTTACGGGACCTCTCTCCTCTGCCTGGGTGCTGGGCCTAAATTTATGAAAATGGACTCTTACAGTGGTGGGTGACGTGAAGCCTGATTCTCTGCTATGACATGCAGACTAATTCTCTGCTGACATGAAGCCAGATTGTCTGTTACGGGACCTCTCTCCTCTGCCTGTGTGCTGGGCCTAAATATATTCCAATGGACTGTTGCAGTGGTGGCTGACGTGAAGCCTCATTCTCTGCTATGACATGCAGACTGATTCTCTGCTGACATGAAGACAGATTCTCTGTTACGGGACCTCTCTCCTCTGCCTGGGTGCTGGGCCTAAATATATGCCAATGGACTGTTGCAGTGGTGGCTGACGTGAAGCCTCATTCTCTGCTATGACATGCAGACTAATTCTCTGCTGACATGAAGCCAGATTCTCTGTTACGGGACCTCTCTCCTCTGCCTGGGTTCCGGGGCCTAAATATCTGAGAATGGACTGTTCCAGTGGTGGGTGACGGGAAGCCAGATTCTCTGCTATG